>NC_135480.1:27026507-27328340 GCF_052094955.1 Ictidomys tridecemlineatus | reverse complement strand
TCAGAAATAAATGAACTCTTCATATTTAAAATGAACTATGAACTATGAACTCTTCATATTTAAAAAAGAAAATTATATTTGGTAAATTTCTGTTAGAATCAAGTTCCCGATTAAAAAAAATCCTACTTCAGAAATGATTTTCTGACTTCAGACATCTTTTAACTAATTTTGCTTAAAATATCACCACAGTTCATATTTATGAATATAGTAATGATCATTTGAAGTTTAGCAATTTTTTTTTTTGGGATGAGGGGGTGGTTACTGGGGATTGAATTTTGGGGCACTTGATCACTGAGCCACATCCTCCACCCTATTTTGTATTTAGAGACAGGGTCTCATTGAGTATTTAGTGCCTCTCATCATTGCTGAGGGTGTCTTTGAACTCATGATCCTCCTGCTTCAGCCTTACTAGTCATTGGGATTACAGGTGTGAGCCACCGTACCCAGCTACCAATTTATCTTAATGCATTCTTTCTTAGCATATTCAATCCAACATAACCACTAACACTGACAATATACTTTAGAGATTACCAAGATGTAACATTTATTTCATTTGATTCTCATAATCATTTTAGATAAAGATTCTTTCTTTTATTTGTCTCCAGGTAAGAAAACTGACACTCTAAAAGACTGAATAACTTGCTGGAGATCATGTGGCTCTGGGTTAAAATCATATTTTTGACTCTTCTTTTTACTATAACAGTTAATATTTATCTGGCATAAATGGTTAAATGAAGCTCAAGGTATAATTTGAGATGATTAGTTCATTGATTTTTTTTTTTTTTTATTGACTCATTCATTGACTTTCTCAGTAAATGTTGAGCACTTACTCTGTGTTAGCCTATGCTAGAAGCATGGATACATTGACAAGGTTATATCAAGACTAGTGCTTTGTAGACTTGAATATAAACAATTGGGTGGTTTCAGGGAAAATACTAAATGTTTTTCAGAGTATAAGATATGTGGCTCAATGGTGACAGAAAGAAATGAATGTCTGATTGTGAAGTGAGACTGGGCTTAACAAGAAGGGTAACACTTGAAAAGCATCTGGGAAAAGTAAGGAACTCGGACACACAAAGAACCAGGAATAAGGGTTTCAGGGCAGAGGGAAGAACATGCTCAAAAGCAACTTGACTTTTGGTTTCATTAATTTATACTTTTTCAATTTTTCAAATTTTTTTTTTTTTTTTTTTTTTTTTAACCAAGGATTGGAACCCTGGAGATTTCAACCACTGAACACATCCCAAGCCTGTTTTTAATTTTGTATTTTGAGACAGGGTCTTGCTAAGTTGCTTAGGGTCCTCACTAAGTTGCTGTGGCTGGCCTGAAGATCCTCCTGCTTCAGGCTAGGGAGATGATGGGATTACAAGTATGTGCCATGTGCCTAGCTATGAATGTTTTTATAAATGGTATTTTCAATTAAAATTTGTTGTATGATCACTTTTTCATTTCTAATATTATAGTTGAGGAAACTGAGGAGTAAAATGATTAGGTAATTTACCAAGTTAATGTACAAATAAAAAAGCAAAAGAATGACTGAAAACAGTTTGCTTCCCAAACCTTTGCTCTCTATCTTTATACCTGTTTGTGTTCTGTTTCTAGATATAATCTTATGGTGAGTGCTATCCATGAATTTATTTGTTTTTCAAAATGCTAATCAATTTTTTAACACAGAAAAATATTTAATTAGAAATTATATTTATGCCACTGGGCACAATGGTGTATGCCTATAACGGCTAGAGTCTCAGGAGGCTGAGGCAGGAGAATTGCAAGTTCAAGGCCTGCCTCAGCAATTTAATGAGACATTGTCTCAAAACAAAAATAAAATAGAATAAAAAATTCTAGAGATTTAGCTCAATGAGTGTGGAGCACCTCAGGGTTCAATCCCCAGTACCACACAGCTGTATTTACAACTATATTTACCAAGTTTACCTTCATGTTTTACAAATTTATCCTCTTCAAATCTTCAGTAGTTCATAATATGCACAGTTAAAACTGTTAGCTAATACAAATAATAACAATAAATGCTGGTAAGGATGGGGAGAAAAGGTACACACATACATTATTGTTGGAAAAGAAAATTAGTACAACCATTCTGGAAAATAGTACAAAGGTTCCTCAAAAATTATGAATGCAAGCACCACACCACTCTATTATTCCACTTCTCAGTATTTATCCAAAAGAACTAAAATCAGCATGCTATAAGCAATATAGCCACATCAATATTTATAGCAGGGCAATTTACAATAACCAAGTTGTGGAATGAGTCCAGGTACCTTTGAACAGATGAATGAATAAAGAAGATGTGGTACAGGAATGTAACTAATTAAAACAAATAAAAAAATTAAAAAAGAAGATGTGGTATATATACACAATGGGGTTTTACTTGGCCATAAAGAAGAATGAAATGATGACATTTATTGGTAATTGGATGGAACTGGAGAACATCATGGTAAGTGAAAAAGTCAGATTCAGAAAGTCAAGGGTCAAATACTTTCTCTCACATTAGGAAGCTATACCAAATGAGGGGGTAGGAACATCGGGGTGATGGATCCCCTGAAAATAGAAGGGAGATTGGGAGAGTCAAGAAAGGGTACTGAGAGAGAGGGAGGAAGGATGTGAAAGGGAAGAACTGCAGAATGAAATTGACCAATTAACATTATGTAAATAGCATTAGATTTTATTTTTATGTGTATCTATAAAGCCCTAATTTAAAAAATGTAAATAAGAAGAAGGAAAACCTTTAGAGTAGAGGAAGAGGTAAGGGAGAAGGTTTAAGAGAGGGAAAGGAAGTATTTGAGACTGAAGTGGACCAAATTATATTCCTTGTACATATGATTTTGTCAAAAGGAACCCCAATATTGTATATAAGTATAAAGCACTAATAAAAACATAAAATCACTCCAATTATACTAGCCAAATAAAACTGTTGTTTCACTAAAATAAAATAGGCTATTATTTAAACATAACAACCTCCAAAAAGTGGAAATTATAATACTTGATCAAGTGAACATTTATAATTATAATTTTTTTTTCCACAGTCTTCACTATTTCAGTATTTCTTGACTTTGTGAAGCATACTGTCCTAAGTTAAAAAAAAATAAAGTAGTGAAGCAACATGAAAGAAATGGAAATACCATTCAGTTTTCCTTGCAACTAAAGAAGTCTAGCGCTAAATAGATTTACTCATGGAACACATTTATTTGGAAGTGAGCTATTGATGGAACACACATTCATTGTTTTATTAGACACAGTGGTAGAGGCAACCTGGTTCTGTGGTCAGGAGCAAAAGTTCTCTTATTAATGGGTCCCATAGAGCTTCTGTTTTCACTGAGAGCTTAGTCTTTCTGATGATTCTGCGAGCTTTCTAATAATCTTCTATGAATCCTTTCCTGGTAATACAGATTGAATGATTTCTGTATTTTTCAATTCAGATAATCAAATGCTTAGTGAGCATCCAAAGCAAAGTATAATATAAAGCATTTAATGCAATCGATGCTCAAAATATCCACTCAGTTGAACAACTGTCTTGTAACATTTGACAATTCTACTACTTTATAACTCAGTTTATGCATTGTTCTAACCATCCTTGAAGTATTCTCTTAATTTATGTTTGCCTCAGATAGTCTATCAATTAAATTTTTGATAGACATTGAGTATTTTTTAAAATAAAAAAATTTGAAATACTGAAGTAATAAGGATTTTTTTTATCCTTATTATCTTATTCTCATTTTATTTATGCTTTCTTCAACTTTGTGTAGCTTTCAATGCTACATATTAAAGATCTACTTAAAAATAATTCCTCCCAGGTAACAAATTATAAGTAATGTTTTAAAGAACAACAACATGTATATGAGCTGATTCCAGGTAATTGATAAATAGCCTTCAAAATACTGATGTGGCTGGGCAAAGTGGCAAATGCCTGTAATTGCAGCAGCTCCAAAGTCTGAGGCAGGAGGATAGGGAGTTCAAAGCCAGCCTTGGCAACTCAGTGAGACCCTGTCTCTAAAAAATATACAAAAAAGGGCTGGGGTTGTGACTTAGTGGTTAAGCACCTCTGGTGTCAATCCTCAGTACCAAGAAATGAAAAGAAAAATACTGATGTGTTAGCCTGTGAACAATTACTAATATAATCCAGGGGATTTTTAACTTGACAAGCACAAAACGTTTTCATATAGTTAGTTTTTTTTTTTTCCTTTAGAAAATAGCTCTACATTAAAGACACAGAAGATTATCAAACTCCTGGAAATGTTCTATAAAAACAATGGAAATTTATATCAGAAAAAGATTACCAATTAAGAACTTACCAAATAAGTTCACACGAATAGTCAAAGGTGGTTGGTTTACATTCAGTCATCTCAGAGAAAAGTTACATAAGGAAAGTCTTGTCCTCAGAAGCTGTGTAATACAACATGTAGGAGGAGAGAAACTGAAGAACTGAGGTCCAGAAAACCCGTATGATCTCCACAGGGTACCTTTGTGTAGTCTTCTTCCAAAGGTGGTAAGAGTTGGGGCCAAGACATTGGGCTTAGGTTTGTGGACCCAAGAATTCATTTTATAAATGAAAACACTTATGAAATATTTCTTAGCTTACTGACATGTTAGCTAAGACTCTGAAGATTAGATAGGTTTGGAGAAAATGCTAAATAATTACTTGGAATATATAAAAATTATTTGGAATTATATATATTTATTATATAAATATATATACACATACACATATACTATATATAATTATATATATATGTAAAATTCCTAGGGTTTTACCATTGTTTTTCCTCGACTCTTTAGGAAAACAAGTAGAGTTTCAAAGTGCCATTTTTAAAAAAATTTTTTTATTAGTTGCTCAAAACATTACAATGATCTTGACATATCATATATTTGATTCAAATGGGGTACGTAATCTTAATCTTATTTTTCCAAGTGTACAGATTGCAGGATCACACTGGTTATACAGCCACGTTTATACATAGGGCCATACTAGTGTCTATTGTATTGTGCTGTCCTTCCTATACCCCCTCCCCTTCCCTCCCCTGTTTCTACCCAATCTACTGTGACACGTTTCTCTCTGTCTCTTTTTTCTTCCCCCTCACACCATCTTTTTTTTTTTTTTAGTTCTTTGTTTACAGTTTTTTATGAAAGATATTACAAAGGAAATGGGTAAAGAGATATGTAGGGCGAGGAATGTGGAGGTGGCCAATGCAGTTTCCAGCCCTCTCTGGGTGTGCTGTCCTCTGCTCTCTGGGGAACTGCCAGGTCCACATACCCAGATGCTCTCTGAATGTAAGTCTTTTTTTTAAGTACTAGGGATTGAACTCTGGGGGACTCCACCAAGTGACCTCCTCAGCTCTTTTTAGTTTTATATCTTGAGATGGAGTCTTGCTAAATTGAGGCCAGGCTGGAATGGGGGTCTTAAGACCTACTATTCCAACAGGTAGGTCAGAGAATTTATTTGTTGATGACGCTGGGAACTGATTCTAAGACCTTACTCAAGCATGCTGTGCTAGAGAAGCACTTACCACTGACCCACACACTCGGGCCCCACAGAATACCTTTATGGCCAGGTAAAGGCAGAGGAAGATTAAAGGGAATTAGACGCCATGAAGAGTAGACATCAACCCAAGAATAGATGTTGCCTGAAACAGAAGCTCCCTCACCTGATGCTTTCACTGAATACCTGTATATGAAGCCATATGGACAAAGACCTACCACGGTAGCCACCCAGAGCAGAACCTCCAGAGTGCTGCGAGAGGCCGAAGGCTCGCTCTCACCCCCAGCAGAGGCTTTACTCTCATCCTAGAGCCCTGGCTTCTTGGAAGCCACCAGCAGGCCCTGGTTTAGGGAGCGTGTTAGGAGGGCTACAAAGGGCGCCACCAGGGGCCTGGGCCTGGTTTTCTTCAGCAAGTCTATTCCAAGCAAAGGGCATCAGGGCTGGAAAGGAGGACAAAGCCTAGTTCTAGGGGCTGCTCTTACATGTAATTTTGCATAACAATGAGGGTCTCCTACCATCTTCTGTGCAATTCCCCTTCTCTCTCCCATTCCCATGCACCTCTCGTCCCTATTTAATGGTAATCTTCTTCTCATGCTCTTCCTCCCTGCTCTGTTTTGAGTCACCCCCCTTATATCAGAGAAGACATTCGGCATTTGTTTTTAGGGATTGGCTAGCTTCACTTAGCCTAATCTGCTCTAATGCCATCCATTTCCCTGCAAATGCCATGATTTTGTTGTTTTTTAGTGCTGAGTAATATTCCATTGTGTATAAATGCCACTTTTTTTTTTTATCCATTCATCTATTGAAGGGCATCTGGGTTGGTTCCACAGTCTAGCTATTGTGAATTGTGCTGCTAAGAACATTGATGTAGCTGTGTCCCTGTTGTATGCTCTTTTTAGGTCTTTTGGGTATAGTCCGAGAAGGGGAATAGCTGGGTCAAATGGTAGTTCCATTCCCAGCTTTCCAAGGAATCTCCTACTGCTTTCCAAATCGGCTGAACCAATTTGCAGTCCCACCAGCAATGTAGAAGTGTATCCTTTTCCCCACATCCTCGCCAGCACTTGTTATTGTTTGACTTCATTATGGCTGTCATTTTTACTGGAGTGAGATGGTATCTCAGAGTGGTTTAATTTGCATTTCTCTGATTGCTAGGGATGGTGAGCATTTTTTCGTGTATTTGTTGATTTGATTGCCATTTTTTTTTAACAGAGTAATATGAGGAACAGTGCTCGGAAGCCTTAATAGCAAATAAATACTTTAAAAATATCTCTTAAATATGAGCTATGTGCCCTAGCAATGTACTAGGCAGTGAGAGTTGAGATGAAGGAAACGAGGGCAAATAAACAAACATAAGACTATTTGTTATCTTTAGAAAATTTACTGAAATTGCTTGAAAATGTTAAAATTCTTTCTTCTGATCCTCCTCCTAAGAATCTCAGTGCTAATCTATATGACAATCTCTTTGATTAGAGCAATGCTTTTCCTGGGTGTTTCCAGTAGGAATCTGGGACATTGTTCTTCCCATGTGACATGATCCTTCCAGGAGCATGTTTAATGCCATATGAACCCATTCTTCTAGCTTGGACTGATACTACCTGGAGTGGATTCCTTAAATGAGGGCTGACAATCGACAAGTCAGCACTAAGATAAGTCTCTTATATCTGGGCCTTCCTGAAAAGTGAATTCAAGCTAATGATATTTTTTACTATAGTGAATATGAACCCGGAAGCTTAACACAATGAGTAAAAATCAAAGCTTAAAAGTCCTGAAAGGATGTCAAGGAGCAGTAGGCATAATGTAATGTGTAATGTGAAGCTGTGAGAAAAAGATGGTGAAACTTATTAGAAAAGACAACAAACTTTCAATGAGATGTCACTAGAGAAAGACCAAATAGATAAGAGGACAAGAGAGAAAAAAGTCCTATTATTTACATTTAGCTCAAATCCCAATAACTCCAGATAGTGTCAATGTGAATTTTTATAGTAATTATTATTCTATCCATCATTTAAGGTACCTTGAAAAAAAATCCCTGTTCCTGTTAACATAAACACAATTAAATTGGTACTGTGAATTTTATAGACCTTTTATCACATATGGAATCTCATCATTATTTCCAGCTTTCATAATGAGAAAACAGGCAAATGGAGTCTAGATGAGTATGTAAAATATGTTGACCAATGATTAAAACATATGTCTCTTGAATTCTTGCCAATTCTTTTTAGGGATGGGCATGTAATTGAAATATATACCTGTGACAATTTTAATGTATGAATAAAACTCATTCACTTCCCTCTTCTCTCTTTGTAGTTATACAGGTAATGCTAAACAAATTTATAATGGAATAAAAGTATAACTTGTTCTCTAAGATAATGCATGATTTTATTCTAAATGATTAATAACCCTGCATTAGCAATGTGGGTAGATCTTAGAAAAAAAAACAGGAATTCAAACTGCATTAAGAAACAATCTATATCTGAGCACCATGATTAATTGAAAAACAGGTAGCTACTTACAAATGGAGATATTTGTTGTTTATTTGATGAAGATTTTCAGAATCTCCATTCTAACTTTAATCTGCCTGTTCAACTAATGGGACACCCTCCACATTTTTTGACTTTGTATTAAATTGTTTATTGAGCATATGTATTCTCTAGTTGTCTAGGATGAACACTGAGCCAGATTTGTTGATACCCATAACTTCACAGTTTGTTACATGATGCCATGCATAAATATAAGTTGAGAGACAAAGTAGTTCCATGAATTATAATGTCTGTATTAGAATAATATAGCATGTTGGATATTATCAGAATTAAAGATCTTTGCTGTTATGTATCAATGTAAAACTTCACCTATAACACTTAGAAGTATTCTAGACTTTACATTTTTGAGAATATAAGTTCTATGAAGCCAGGGACCTTTGTCTGTTATGCTTATGTTGTATGCCTAGAACTTAGAGAACACCTAAAGCATGGTAGGCACTCAATACAATTGTTGAGAAAGCACTGGGTTTATCTAAAAAATACATTGCCTTTATTTACATGTATATATATATATATATATATATATATATATATTTTAACTCATTCATGCTGTGGTATATACAGATGTACAGATGGGTTCTGTTGGGCTGGCACCTCTTGCTATCTAACATATAGACATGGTCTGCTTCATAAATGAAAGCAGGGCCTGGAATTTAGCTCAGTGGTAGAGTGCCTATGTAGTGAGGCTGTGGGTTCCATCCCAAGAGCAGCAAAAAAAACAAAAACAAAAACCAACGAAACTAAGCATAAAGCTTTCGGTGTTTGCCAAGATGCTCTTTCCTAGGCAGATTCCTGGTAGAAGAAGTGATAGAATTATTGTCAATATTAGCAAGGTACCTACATTTAAATCCAGTTGGAAATATGTCATAACATTAATTTATAAATAAAAATAGGAGAGGTAAAGGAAGAGAGGGACACTATGATTTTACCTATAATTATACATCCATAGCTTTCAGATTGTATAATACTTTATGAGATTATACACCTCAAAATATTTCCCTAAAATATATATATATATATATATATTTTTATTATCAACTCTGGATGGTTGGAAGGAAAAATAAGATGCAGGGTAATTATAGGTAAAATGCAAAATTAACATAAAATGTAAGAAAGTCGATTCCCTTTCACTTAAATTCATATTTATGATCACATTAACTAATTTTGTGATCTGATCCTTTTAAATAAAATTTGAGAATTATCAAATGTATCCATTGCTAGTATGCTTTCATTAAAACTAGACAATGACAAAGGTCATTATAATTTCTTCAGCTACAGATAACCAAACTCAACACATTAGAATTTGGTCTTTCCAGAAAAAATGTTCCTTTCCCCAGGCATCTATCATTTTAGCAATTGATAAGTATTGTAGTATAATCATCTTTAAATGAGCACTCAAAAAATGTTAGGCAAATAAGCTATTAAGGGTAGAAGCTTTCTCAGCCGAAACAAATCCTAGCACTTTAGGATAAAGAAAAAGAAAGGATCTTAAAATCAGTCCAATCTGAGACATATACATTCAAGGTTCACCAAGCTCTATGTTATGCTGTCTAGATTTACAGTAAGCTATTTGACTTGGATTTAAAGTTCCCTCAGAACAGAGTATGGGTAGAATTCCCTGATGATAAAGTTATTGCAACTTGAACTTCACCTGGAAGGACTTTCTATATTGTGTTGCCACTGCTTAATATTAACACCACCGCTCCTTCCACAGAGGAGCTGACAAACAACTACAGAAAAGGAAAAGACTGAATAGCTCCATTTATCTTGTGCTACCAGCACATTGTTGCAATGCAATGATAAATGGACACCAATAAATCTGTTATGGACAAAGAGCCCTGGCATATGTGTGTATTTTCTGTTCTTCTTTGAATGATGAGAGGGAGAAGCAATAGAATTGACAACAACGGAACAGACCCATACACATTCACACACATACAGAACTCTGACCCAAGCCAGGAAATGATAGCCACAAAACTGTTGTTCTTATAAGGCATATCGATCATTTCTGCCAATCAATCTTTTTGTCACATAAATGTCTTTGTTGCTGAAAGAAACAATGTTCAAAGCTAATCTGCAGGAAGGCAGTTTATGCGCCTGAGCTCTAAAATAACTCTCTAATTTGAAGACACTATTAGGCACTAAAGCAAAAATGCAGTTTGCTATTAGAATTCTTTTAAATTTCTGTATATAAGCTTACATGCTATTGGATAAAAAGAGATGAAACAATAAAACCATGATCTACACAAGAAGTTTCTGGTGGCATTATGTAATAACATTATAAAAGAAATTCCATGTTATCGTAAATATTAATTCTGATTCCAATCATAAAATTTGTGTTCTTCCCATAAAGGAAGGAAACATGTCACTTTCCCCAATTTAGCAACTAGGCTGAAAATATCATTCATGACAGCAAAAGTGAACGAAAGTTCCAGAACTCAGTTTTCAAGAGAATAGGATCCACAAAAAATGAACTGAAAGCATTACAATACATTACTATTGTCTGGATTTCTGTGAAATGAATTTGAGGCAATCAAAGCTTATGGGAGTTAATCTATGACATCTCTGTACTCATAGTGCCTCTGACTGTGCTGGACTGAATGAAGAGCAAAGATTCTAACAACAGCAGAGACAACTGACTATTGGCAAGAGCACTACACACAAGGTATTCATCTGGAAATTCACAAATGTTATAGCACCTACAGAATTTTGCTTAGATGAAACCCTTTGTATTCTTCTGTTTTAGCCATCTAGAAAAATCCGTAATGCCTCATATATTCACTGTGCTTAGTCAGTAAAAGATGTGTAACACTTCCAGAAAAATCTATCATTGCATGAATACTTATATCAATATTGTTCTGTACACTCCCTCTTCTAACTTTATTCCTAATCTCCTTCTTTTTTTTTTTTTTTTGAAAATGCTATGCTATTAGGAACTCTTACAATAACATTAGCAAATTTCCTTAAAAAAAAAAAGGAAAAAAAATCAAGTATCTGACTGTCTCTTCATTTTCATGGGGGAACTAGTACTCCATGTTTTCCTAATAACATAGACTTTCCCAGATCTCCCTCAATTAAAAAAAATGTATCTATTTTCTAACTAATATAATGCAGAAATTAAGCTGATTAAGAATCTCCCTTGTTTCTCATTTCATATTTCTCACTGTGTGCTTCAAACACTGCAGAAGAGGTGTCCCCAGATGGATCACCTTGCAAAGACATACATATTAAATAGATAGCAAAACGCACATGTGCAACAAACACACGAATAAATGCTCATACATCATTTTAATAAAAGTAGATGCTATGGTCTGAGTATCTGTAGCCTCCCAGAATTCATAGGTTGAAACTTAATCATCAGTGTGAGAGTATTTGGAGATGGCCTTAGGAAACGATGAGGTCATGAAGAATCCACCAGTGTGATTAGTGTCCTTATAAATGACCTCCATACAGTTTCCAGCATATCAGGTTATGAAGAAACAACAACAGACCATGAACAAGAAAGATAGCCCTCCCTGCATAAATAATCTAGCAACAACTTGACATTGAACTTCCCAGGATCCAGAGCTGTGCAAAATAAATTTCTGTTTTTTATAAGGCATCCAGTCTATGTTAGTTTGTTATTAGAGTTAATCCAAACTACAACACTAGGTAACGTGTCACAAATGTTAGTATTTCATATTTTTTGTAATTCAATAATATACCATTGGGTATATTTAACTAATTTTCTTTATTCATTCATCAGTTGACGGACGCATGCCATTTTCACTTATTTGCTGTTGTGGATAGTGTTACAGTAAACATGGCCATGCCGATGTCTCTCCAATATATTGATTTTATTTTCTTTAGATAAATATATGGTAGTTGGACTACTGGTTATGATGGTAGATCTATTTCAATTTTAGTATTTTGGTTACCTTTTTCCATAAGGACTATCCTCTTTTATATCCCACCAACACTGCAAAAGTCTACTCTTTTCCATATCCTGGCCAATACGTGTTACTTTTAATCTTTGTGGTAGTAATCACCTGTACTTAAGTGAGATGAAATTTTATTTTGGTTTACATTGCCCTGATAATTAATGTTGTTGAGTATTTAAAAAAAATATCTGTTGGCTACTGGTGTGTCTTTTTTTTGAGAAATGTTTCTTTAGGTCTATTGAACATTTTAAAATTAGATTATTTATTTTTGTTTTGCTTTTGATTATTTGGAGTTACTTATTTATTCCAAATATTAACCTTTTGTCAGACATGTGGTTTGCAAACATTTTCTCCCATTCTGTGGGTTATCTCTTCACTTTGATCATTGTTTCTTTTGCTGTTAAGAAGCTTTAGTTTGATATAATCTGACTCTATGTTTGCTTTTGTTTCCTGTGCTTTGGGATCTTGTCCAAAAAATCCTTGCCTATTTCAATAATCTGAAGCATTTCTGCTGTTTTCTTCTCATAGTTTCATACTTTCAGTTCTTATATCCAAGTTTTAATTTATTTTGAGTTGATTTTTTTTTTTGTAATTGGTGAGATATAGGATATAGTTTCATTCTTCTGCATGTGGATGTCCAACTTTCTGGATACCACGTGTTAAAATGTTCTTTCACTAATACATATTCTTAGCACCTTTGTTGGGAATCAGCTCTGTAGCATGAGTTTAATTCTCTACTATATTCTTTTTCTCTCTTCTGTATATCTGTTTTATTTCTGTGACACACTGTTTTAATTACTATATTTTCATAGAATGTTTAAAGTCAGGTAATGCAATACCTCCTGTTCAATTTTTTTTGTGAAGGTTATTTTGGCTACTTGAGATTTCTTTGTGTGTGTGTGTGTGTGTGTGTGTGTGTGTGTGTGTGTGTGTGTGAGAGAGAGAGAGAGAGAGAGAGAGAGAGAGAGAGAGAGAGAGAGAGAGAGATTTCCTACAAATTTTACGATTGCTTTCTCTAATTCTGCAACTCATGTCATTGTTATTTTGATGGATATTACACTGAATCTATGCAACCCTTTGGGTAGGAGATATTTTAATGATACTGACTTTTCCAACCCATGAATATAATATGTCTGGAATATGTTATGTGTGTATCTTGAATGTATATCAACAATATTTTATAGATTTCATTGTAGAGATCTTTAATCTCTTTTGTTAAAAAATTTCCCAGCTACACACTTTTATAGCTCTTCCAAAAGAGATTGCCTTCTTGATTTCTAATTCAGATGGTTTGCTATTGGTGTATGACAGTGCTACCTATTTTTATATGTCAATTTGTTAATATCCTTGATTACTTTTTAAGAATCAGCTCTTTGTTTTATTGATGATTTATATTATTGTTTCTATTTTATTTGTTTCTGTCCTGATCTTTATTCTTTCTTTCCTTTTAATTTTGGGTTTGATTTTTTTCTTGTTTATCTAATTTATTTTTGTGGTGTAGCAATAGGTTATTTATTTGCTATCTTTCTGCTTTTTAACATAGGCAGGATATGTCTTCTATACACTTTTCTCTCTGTACTGTTTTTTTTTTTTTTTTGGACCTGTAGGTGTGAGTATGTTGTGTTTCCTTCATGTCAAGAAATTATTTTTCCTCTTTATTTCCCCATGATCCATATTGACATTTTTTACTATAAATAATTGATAATTTGAGAAGATACAAATGTTTAATCTGATTTAAAATTCTACCAATGTATAAAACATCTCAGGTAACCCTACTAATATGTATAATTTTTATGTTTTTATGTATTGGTTAAAATAAATTCAATTTAAATAAAGATTTTAAAAAGTAAATTTTAAAATTTCTATACATTTATAAAATGTCCAATTTTTTTATTATTGATTTCTAGTTATTGTATTGTGGTAAGGAAACATATTCAATGTTTTTAATACTTTTACAAGTGTTGAATTTTCTACTGTGGCCTATTACCTATCCTGGAGAATTTTACAGATATTGTTGAGAAGAATGTGTATCTGAGGTTGATGTGCAAAATTTTCTATAGATATCTGTTAGGCCCATTTGTATTAGAGTGAAATTTAACTATGATATTTCTTTGTTATTTTTCTGACTAGATGATCTATCCATTGCTGACAGTGGAGTGTTAAATTGCCCGTTATTATTGTATTGACTTCTATCTATACATTTATGTCTATTAATATTTACTTTATATATTTGGGTACTCCTATATTGGGCGCATATATGTTAAGGATTATTATCTCCTTTTGCTGAAGTAACCCCTTTAGTGTTGAATAATGATTTTAAATTCACGTAAAGTCTATTTTATCTGATATAGATATGGGTATTCCATTCAGATAGATGATATTTCATCCCTGTTTTTTAATTGGTGAATTTAATTAATTTAATTTGTAACTCTTTTTCTTATTTCATTGTAGTTCCTTTCTTCCTTCCTCTCTTACAGTCTTCCTTCCTGGTTAATCAATTTACAATAGGAATCTGTTTTGATTCCTACCTTGTTGTTTTTGGTTTTTCTCTTGTAGATTTTTATTTTGAGATTAACATGAGGCTTATGAAAAACATCTTTTGGTTAGAACAAGCTATTTCAAAATGATAACAATTATAAAGTTAAGGGAAAAAATGCTCTAAAATATAATTGTACTTGCCCTCTCCATGTTGATTTTTGATAGCCCATTTCAAAGTTTTATAATTTTTTTTGCCTACGACCTTGGCAATTGATTTTTTAAAATTGTTCATTCTAATTTGTATGATAGCAGAATACGTTACAATTCATATTATACATATAGAGCACAATTTTTCATATCTCTGGTTGTAAACAAAGTATTTTCACATCATCCGTGTCTTCATACATGTACATAGGGTAATGATGTCCATCTCATTCAACCATCTTTCGTATCCCCATGCCCCCTTCCTTCCCCTCTCACCCCTTTTCCCTATTTACAGTTTGTCTAATCCTCCCATGCTCCCCCTCCCAACCCCAATATGAATCAGTCTCCTTATATCAGAGAAAACATTTGGCATTTGGTTATTTGGGATTGTCTAACTTCACTTAGCATTATATTCTCCAACTCCATCCATTTACCTGCAAATGCCATGATTTTATTTTCTGTTTTTGCTGCGCAATGTTCCAGTTTGTATATATACCACATTTTCTTTATCTATTCATCTACTGAAGGGCATCTAGGTTGGTCTCACAATTGAGCTATTGTGAATTGTGCTGCAATAAACATTGATGTGGCCGTGTCCCTGTAGTATGTTGATTTTAAGTCCTTTGGGTATACACCAGGGAATGGGATAGCTGGGTCAAAATGTGGTTCAATTCCCAGTTGTCCAAGGAATCTCCATAGTGCTTTTCATATTGTTATGCACCATTTTTCAGTCTTACCAGCAGTGTATGAGTGTGCCTTTTTCCCCACATCCTCACCAACACTTATTGTTGTTTGTCTTCATAATAGTTGCCATTCTGACTGGAGTGAGAGGAAATCTTAGACTAGTTTTTGGGATCAAATTTCTACCACTTGCACATCAGATAGAGCACTAAACTCTAGGGTATATAAAGAAGTCAAAAAGTTAAACACCATAAAAACAAATTACCCAATCAATAAATGGGCCAAGGAACTGAACAGACCCTTCTCATAATATATGAAAAAATGTTCAACATCTCTAGCAATTGGGGTAATTAATGCAAATTAAGTTTTTCTATTTTGTTCAAATTTTAACATTTACTTTTTAACTGTTTACTTTTAGTCTGCATACTAAAGATATGAATTGTTTACACACACTGTTTACAGTATTGGGACATTTTGGTTTGTCTGAATAGTTACTCTTACCAAGGAGTTTTATTCCTCCCAATGCTTTCTCTTACTCATTAATAGGTCTGTCTAATTCTTAAGGTGGTTTAGAGGCTCCTTTCTGTGAGCCTCAGCCTGAGCATAGGGGCCTTTGATTTCTGTCTAACTCAAGACCTAATGCTGTGCTCCAAGAAAAAGTGCTGTTTTAACTTTCCTGTCCTGATGCCCTCTATGCTCCCCTAGATTGGGGGAAAGATGTGGAAGCCAGTCTCTTGGGTGCCGGGTTAAATGGTTTCAGAGAGGTTCAATTCACAGGTACTGTCCTGAAAACCAGGGATTTGTAGAAATGTCTTTGACACTAGGTTTTACCATGGTAGACCTGGAACAAGTTTTTAAGACTTAGGCTGGGGCTTTATTTCCTCTCTGTCTGCTAAGCATGAAGCATGTTTGTCCTGCCACTGCATTTCTTGGAGTTACAGAAAGGGAGAGGTTTTATCAATGTACCATGACTCATATCCACCTTTAGAATATCATAAAACATAGTTTCATTGCCCTAAAAATCTCTTTGTTCTACCTATTGACTCCTTTCTTCTCTCCGTGAGGCTTTATCAATGTCCCTAAAAAGTCATATTAAAGCCATCACATTTAGATTATGAATAGTATTTCTAAACACAAATAGCAGTTAAACATATATGCAAAACCTACCCTAAAATAGCCTCCTTTGTATATTTTGTGGAGAGATAGAGAAATAATATATATTTGACACTAATAATATTAAAAATGAAAAGCAAGACACATTTTGATTTTATTTTACTTTCCTTTGTCTCACTATCTTTTACATTGGGTTTATATAAGATATCAAAATGTGCCATTCCTTTGGAAAATGGAATGTCCTTTTGGAAATGGAGAAGTTCTTCCTATATGCTTTTACAGGCAAGAATCAGATGACAACTGGAGGAAGACCTCTGTAATCCTTTATAGCACCATTTTCTTCAGAATCTTTTGGAAATAGACACCAAGCTGGATGAAATGTGAAATTCTTATTATCACATTCAAAAAAAAGTTGCTTTTTGTGATCTCACCATTTTTCTAGGGCTCTCTCATTTGTTAATGCTTACCATTTCATGTAGAGCACAGAAAGCTTAAAAGCATTCACTCCTCATTATGTTCTATACTGGAAATGAAATGACACGTTTCAGGAAGTTCTTTGTAATTCAGGCAGGAAAGTTTTCAAATTGCGATCATCTTTTTTAATTATTAGTGTTATATCTTAATTGGGTTATATTGCCAATAAATGAGAATTCTTCATCTACTTATTCAAAGCTGACACTGGGAAATAAAATTTCAGCTAGAGAAATTTCAAGTGGCTTTCTTAGTAGAGATAATAACAGGCTTCCCACTCAGTAATTTCTTTTTCTGACTGCTTAATATAAAAGGTTTTTGAACAGCAATTATTTGAGTGTGCCTTTTTACAGTAAGTAGAGTGGGGCAAACACATGCAGAAAGTTCTAGCAGAGCTACCTTTATTTCACCTATCTTAAGCTTTAGTTGCCAACTCAAAGACTCTTGAGAAATAAGGAATGTCATTAATGTTATTGACAAGTACCTTTGGTAAGTGTGTGGGGGTTAGTGATAAAGTATAATAGCAAATATTTAATATTTCACGGAGAATATTTTGTGCCAAATATTTTACATCTGTTAACTCATTCAGTTCATGGTAACTCTGTAAGGAAAATATCTATTTTCTCTCCTTTTTTTTTTAGCAAAAGAAACTGAAGTTTATTAAATCCATAAGGCAAGTACCTTTCAAAGCATGACATAGCAGAGGACAGTTTCAGTATCTAATATACAAATGTTCAAAAAACTAAAATAAACTGTGTTTAAAAAAATTAATGGAGAGAATGACTACATGACTTACCAAACAGAAAATATCTATATATGTAGCTATTTTTTTTAAAAAAGGGTGAAATAGAAATTCTGCATTGAAAAGGACAACTAATGAAGTAAAATACTCTCTAGCCAGTTTGAAAATAGACCCTCTCTTTTCTTTTATCATTATTTTCCACCATGCTGTTACTTTCTGACTTGCAATCAATACCTTTGAAGCTAAAGTTCACCCTGTCAAAGTTAGCATATAGTTGGATCTTGCTTATCATCCAGTCTGACAATCTCTACATTTTGACTGGAATGTCTAGTACAGTCTTGCTGAATGCAATTATTTATGTAGTTGTATTTGTATCTGCTATTTTTATATTTCTCTTGACATTTTAAATTATTTTCAAAATCTCTTCCTGTATTGGATTTTCAGACAACTAAAAAATATTCTTTAACTTCTCATAATCTACTTCATGGTAGTATTGAGATAAATCCTGTACAGGATGGAAATTTTGGACCAATATAAGCCAATTTCTTTTCTCTTATTTTATGCTATTATTGTCATATGCATCATATCTATGCTAAAACTACATGTTATAATGTTATTTTTTTCTTAAAATAGTTGATCATTAATGAATGATTTTTAAATAGTGTTATTATTTGTAAACATTAAATACAACTCACTTATGAGTTGTATAATTAATCCATACCAAAAGTATATATTTTTTTTTACATTTTATTGGTTCATAATAATTATATATAATGTTAGGATTTATTTTGACATAATTATAAATGCATGGAATATAGTTTGCTGCAATTAAGTCTTCTTACTCTTACCCTCTCCCCATGATCCCCTTTCTTCCAATCTACTGATCTTTCCATTTATTTACATTGTTGCTTTTTACAACTTTAATCTTTTTTAAAAAGTAAGACAAGAAGAGAGAAAATGTCTTGTTACAAATTCTGTTAATATGAAGGACACCCTCAAGCTTTATTGGAGGAAATGCAAATTCATAGTGGTTACTTTTATTTTATGTTTTTTCTGGGAATGTTTTAATTTGGTCTTTAATTTTGAGAGAGAGTTTTGATAAATATAGAAGACATGTTATAAGGTTTTCTTCCAGGAGTTTGAACATGCCGTTCTAATATCTCTAGCCATCCTTGCTTCTGTCAAGAAGTCAGTTGTTATTGACACTGTTAAAGTCCTATAATGATTTCCTTTTTGCCGCAGTCTGGCTGGGCACAGAATCACGAGCCACTCAAGCAGGAACAAAGCTGTATTTTTGAAAATGCCGCCAATACCCCGTAGGCATCTGGCCAGCAAGCCAGTCCACCCACACTGTCCTGTCTACAGGAACCAGGGGCCAGGACCTCCCCTGGAATTCTCTCCTATTTTCCTTCCCCAACCAATGGGAACTCTCCAGGAGTCCTGTAGCAGGCCAAGGTGAACAGCAGGAGTCCAATTTCCATATGAATGTAAATCTTAACATAATCATATCATCTCAATGGCTAGCTGGCATCACCTTAACCAAAAGTGCCATGCATCATATTATTTGGTTGTGGCTCCTAGCACCTTTTCTATCACTGCTTTTAAGATTTTGTTTCTTTTGTCTTTGGTTGTCTATGCATTGGTCATTACATCATGATGTGCCTTTGTAGTTACACCCAGAATTAGAGGAAAAATGACTACATTTACAACAACATTATGGTAGAAATATCATTCTGTTTTTTTTTTGGGGGGGGGGATAATTCTATTCAAAGTACTGTTTGGTGTGGGGTATTTAATAAACACATTTACTAAATTGTTTCAAATACCTGAAAAGTGATTTTTTTTTTTTGGTGCTGATTTCATCTTTCTGCATTTTTGTGACATCACATATACATTAATGGGGGATTGAAAGCAAATTAATAGGACCTCAAATGATATATAAGTGTAAATTTTGTGGGGAAAGGGTATTGGGGATTGAACTCAGGGGCACTCAAACCCTGAGCCACATCCCCAGCCTTATTTTGTATTTTATTTAGAGACAGGCTCTCAGTGAGTGGTTTAGTATCTCATCATTGCTGAGCTGACTTTGAACTTGCAATCCTCCTGTCTCAGCCTCCAGAGTCACTGGGATTGTAGTTGTGAGCTACCATACCTGGCTTTTAAATACAAATTTAATATTAACAGTTTAAAAAATAAATCTTATAGCTAATTAAAATATTTGTGAAAGGACTCAAAAATGGTTTAAATTTCAGGATAATTTATGATTATTGACTTTAATTGAATAGAATATTATAAGTATATGAATGAATGGGTATATGTCTCTACTGTTGGTATAATTATAGATTGCTCAGTCTTTCTACAGTGAATTTGGAATGTCTCAATTAGTGTCTTTGAGCAATAATTTCTTAAATTTATGATATAAAAGCTGTATGCATTGTTTTCATATGGGTATATGTAATACAGATGTATTTGCATGTGTAATAATATCAATAGTAATTTAACATTCCAAAAGATGGTGGAATTAAGAATAATAAAAATGCCAATTATTATAAATATGAGCAAATAAATGCTGATCCTCAATTTTCAATGCAGCATAGTTTATAAAAAATAAATCATATTGCCAGGCATGAAGGTACACACATGTAATCCCAGAAACTTGGGAGGGTGAGGCAGGAGGATTGCCAAGTTTAAGGCCAACCTCAACAACTTAGCAAAGCCCTAAGCAGCTGTCTCAAAATAAAACTGGCTTGGGATGTGGTTCAGTGTAAAACACTTCTTAGTTCAATCACTAATACCAGAAAGGGAAAAAAAAAATCATATTATGCTGGGATAAATTTAAACATTGGATGATTTTAGAAATATAGATGTCACATGGTAATTAGAACAATATTACAAAGGAAAATACTGTTCTGCAATAAAAGTGGAAAACAAAAACTTCAGAATGTTAAAATTCCATAATTCTGATACTTTTACTAATGAAAATATTCTTCTTTATTCAGACTAACAAAATATCATAGATTGAGTGGCTTATAAACAAAGAAATGTATGTATTACAGTGGAGAAATTCAAGTTCAGTGTGCTGACAGGTTTCATTTCTCATTGCGAGCTGTCTTCTGACTCCTTTCTTGTATTCAAAAAGGGGATGTGTCTGCTGAAATTACCAATAAGGGAAGTCATCCCTCATCCCCTCCATTAGGAGTCTAACCTCAGGACCATGTCACCTCCCAGAGGCCCCACCTCCTAATGCCATCATCTTTGCAGTGAAGATTTCAAGAACTGGGTTTTGGAGGAAAACAATCATTTACATCTTAGCAACATTAATGAGAAATAATAATGATTAATAATAGTTAAAATGGGAACAGTACTTAAAATATGTTGAATACTTGTGTTTCCTAAGTATCAAATCATTCAATTCGTCTAGGGATTCTATAAGGTAGATTCTATAAGGTAGGTACTATTTTTACATCATTGTAGATGAGAGAATAAGCATGGGTAAGTTAGATAATGTCCCCAAATTCATATAAACTAGGAAGTGGCAGAGTTGGGATCAAACTCAGCTAGCATGGCTCAAAGGGCGATGCAATAAATCACTGTCCTTGAGTTTATGGATGTTTACTTACCCTGGATATCTCTAAAGAAATTATGTAATTTCAGCAATGTGTATTGCTGAAAAAAGACCCAATTTTCTTAAATTAAATTTAGTACATTGAGGTCTAATCATTCCAAAGTCACTAGACTTGATTCACTCTATCATGCTACATTGTCACTGAGACAGAGGCAAAGAGTCAGGCAGGATGAGATTTCTGAATGTCTCTATTTCAAAAGTCAGGCTGCTGTGTCTTCCCAGCTGATCCCTGACGATAGAATTGCTACAGCATGGAACCTATTGACACTGGTTGAAAATAGAAGCTACCTAATTGTGTTTTTTTCTACCTCATCTTCCTGCATCTCTGAATTTCAAATAGTGTTTCCTATCTATTCAAAATTCAAGTATAATTTCAGCCAGTAACTATCCCCCCACATTACCAAACAATGTTCACAATTCCTTTACAGATGAACCCTATACTCTCTCCTGATCATTATCCTTCTATTCTACAATGCTCATAATGCTAAGGGTATATTCATCTCTAACATTTCGCAGGGCTCAAATCATCTCTGTAATCCTTGCCATGGTTAAACCTAAATTTTTGAGAAAATTTGTATTTTTTAAACATTTGAGGTAGATGATGCCAGATTTAGATTTTCTTTTTATATTTTACACTTTGTTGGAAAATAATAATAATGCAGATGATCAGATATGAAGTAAAAAAACAATAGCAACAAAAATCCAAGGGTAGTCTACACATTAGATGCCACTAAAATTGGTTAAAATGAGTTTTGTATTTAGTGCAGTTTAATAAGATTGCAAAGGTATCTATGCCTTTCTTGGACAACCCATATGTCAGGATGTGAGATATGACTTTTCAAACCTATTTCAAATTATGGTGTCCACATTTACTCACCCATTAACACATTCAAACACATATATAGAAAATTAATATGAGTGAGAATAAGGAAATGGATATATTGTTTCAACAGATATATCAGAACTTATGCTGATGTAACATCACTAATATGTTTATTTTCTTTATTAATTTCTACTTTTATTACCAAAGAATAACACAACAATGATGGCCTCAACTCCAAACCTTGCTTTATTGTAGTTTAAATAAAATGACCAAAATGATTAAAGAATTTTTTTTAAAAAGTTTGAATTCAAATTTAGTGGAACAAGAAATATGATTAGTTAAATTTTCATCAGAGACCAACTGCTTACTGCTCAAATTATTCCTGGGTAGGAGGGAGATAAAATCTAGAATAATTACAGCTGCCAGTATCAACATGAGGTTGTTATCAGAAGGTAAAGCATAGCTTCTAGGCTAGGTAGAGGCAGAAATATTGTCTATTACATTAATAATGCATGCATTATGAGCACTGTTTCTGTGGCACAATCCTGGGAGATGTCGTATTGCATATGCACATATAAGTTCCATTTCTTGTCCTACAACCAAATCTTCTGAGTTTTTGATGCAATATGGCATAAAATGAATGTGGCTAATGGTGCATATGGTTACATGGATACATTTACCTTTTTTTGTTTGTTTGTTTTCTCAAAAATATATTCAACCGATCTGATAAACAGGGTTGTTTCAAGTTGTTAATTCTACCCACTTCATGAGTGTCCTTTTCCTCTGCCTTCATTGGTCATTTATAAGAGTCAGAAAAATGAGAAATCTGTTCCATTTGGCTTCAAGGTTGACATCATGGCTGTTATTATTATGTCTGTTTCTTTATCAGTTGACATAAACAACCTATCTCCATCAATGGACAGTTGTTAGAATCCTGAGCAATTGGGAGAAGGCATCTGGAAACTATCTCCAAATGGTGCACTTGAGCATGATTACCAAACATCAGAGTGAAATGCTGCTCTGGGTCCTGTGTGCTTTGGGAATTAGGCAAAGATGGGTGACAAGGATGAATGAGGTTACTGTGTAGCTTCCATAAAATTTCACTTATTCCAAGAGTTTAGTCCTCTGAAGGTGTTCCACCTGTTTGTTTAAGTGCACATTCTTTGAAAACATGACATGATTTCATGACTTTCCATTATTGGATTCCTAGCTGGGGAAAACCAGTGTTGTATTGTGTATCATGGTCCTTAAAGAGAACAAATGCAGACACTAGGGGAAAGGGGGACAGCAGAAAACAAGAAATTGCTCAGAGGCTTAATTGAAGTTCCCTGATTCCTAATCCAGGAGGACCTCCTTGGCTGAATTTGTTTGTCATCTAAATTGACTAGAAGGCTTCATAATCTACATTTACATATTGGTTTACCCTCCTTCTTCCCCCAGAGCAATCCTTGCTATGAATGTAAAGATGGAAACAGAAAATTCTTGGGCAATAAGATTCTTTAGAGATTAAAGACCTTTGTGAAAAGTTGTATTTGACAGTCCAAAGGAACATGAGTAAAAGAGAAAGGAAGAGTCAACAATCAGGTGGAAACAAACAAAAATATTGACATTTGTATTTGAGGCCAGAGTCTCCCAACCCAAACTGCTCACTAATCATTCCCTCTTGACTCTGACACATTCCAGCCTCCTTTCTCTTCTCTGTTGTCCACTTGTTGGAAACCACCAGAGGTCAAGCAAAGGTTTCCCTGTAAGGGGTGAAGAGCAAAGATAAGAGTAGAGGTATTTTAAGCTGCAACACATAGCTTGGAAAGCACATTTCATTAGATACACAAATTCCCAATCAAACAGTCATTTTAAAAGAGAGACATACCAGGACATATCTTCCCCTATAGGATTATTAAAATGTATGCAGCCTTTATTTTTTTAAAGGAAGCTATATTTAAAAAATACTATGCCCTCAGGAAATGGTTTCTTTCAAAGTAAGAGCAAAAACTAACAATGCAATCCAGATACACAGCTAGAAGTAAAAATGCATTCTTTCCAATCTCCAATGGGTTTAGCTAAGCAGTTAAAGATATGGGTTCAAACTAATATATCTGATTTCTTGGGAGACAATTTAAATTCAACATCCTTTAACTTTATATCCATGCAAACTTCTAGTGGCCAGCTATAAAAATGCTAATGAGAGTCTCTTGCATTTTGGTTGAAGGTGTCCTAAATGAAAGTCATTTTTGGAACTTGCTGCCTTTCAAAGTGAAAATGAAAAGTTTTGATTCTGAGAAGTGGTCCAACCTCCCCACCACATACCATAGCTCAGGGCTCCCCTTCTATCTGCTTCTCTACCTTACACATCACTTACTTGGGATCAGAGGAAATTGTGCAGAAAAGCATGAAAATAAAATCTACATGTGGTCTTTCTGATATGTCATGCTCTGTAAAACGTTAGAAATACACATAAGTTCATTTTCCTCTTCTCTGTTTGCATCTTATTTTCTATTTGAATGACTTGTTATTACACAGTTATGTGAGTACATTTAGAAACTCCAGGAGAGTACATATGCTTCTTCCTGTTCTTCTACAAAAAAAAAAAAAAAAAAAAAAAAGAAAGAAAGAAAGAAAAAAAAGGGAGGGGGATCTTATTTCCAATTCTGGGCAACTAGGAGAAGGATATTAATAAAATGTATTTTGTCTATTTAAGATAGAGACATGTTGATATTCATCCCCTTTTTATTAAAGACAAAGCATTCAAAAGTGAATTTACAGGTTATATTTTTATTACTAGTCAACCAGGACAGAAAGTTAATCATGTTCATCAATTTGAAAGGTTATTCACTGTCCCCAAATCTGTAAGGGGAATTTAAAAAATACCAATCTGGGATTTAAGAAAAAATACATGTATAAAAAATAGTCTAATAAGTGTAGTCTGAATAACAGTAAACAATTTGATATAGACTTAATATCTGTGTCCAAGGAATGGGAAATTACTTCCTCAAACTAGGTTTTATCAAGGAGGGCTTTGAACCTTGAAGCTAGGGTAGAATGTTTCATTTAAAGAAAAAAAAAAACAGGTAATTTCAGAGGTTTGAGAATAATTAGCACTTTTGAGGATTAACAGTAGTGGTTTTGTGTGTGTGTGTGTGTGTGTGTGTGTGTGTGTGTGTGTGAGAGAGAGAGAGAGAGAGAGAGAGAGAGAGAAAGAGTGAGGATAAATTAATACATGAAATTAATACATCATCATCATAATAATAACAACAAAAACAACAACAAAATTTTTTGGAGGGAGAGGTGAAATGAGGAGAAATTATGTATGAAGTGGAATATTAAGAGAAATGTCCTAAAGTTTTGTTTTAGTTTTAATTGTAAAGAGATAATAAAAGGCTAAAGAGCCCAAAATACACAGCTATTCAGAGATAGATTTTTCCATTCGATGAATGAAGTTTTAAACCAAGGGCTCCTCAACTGTCCTGGAACCTTCTAAAGCTTGAGAGAGATGACAAAATTGTGTTCACAAATCAGATTTCCCTGTAAGGGGTGAAGAGCAAAGACAAGAGTAGAGGTATTTTAAGGATTTTTGGTGTTGGTGTTAATTTTACACAGTTTTAAGATATTTAATAGCAATTAGTTTAAAAAAAAAAAAAAGGAAAGAAAGAGTACTAAAAAAACAGCCTCTACCTCAGAGCAAAGCCTGTCCAAGGAAGGGGGCGTGACCCTTGTCCTTGGAAAGACCCACAGAGCACTCCTAGGCACATACCCACCCTGCTGAGTTGTTTATCTACAAATAACAGGAGAGATCTACTGCACCAGGTGTCCCTGACTCAGTCAGGCTAAGTGGGGACCCATAGCAACCACCTAGCAACCACCAATCAGCATGAGACAGGGAAAATACCTGGGATGCCAGATGATCCCCAAGTAGTTTATAGTGGTTGATAACATGTTGGGAAACCATGTAGTTCAGCACGTACTCCCCTCATGGACTGAACCAATCAGTTCAAAGGAATCCCCCTCTTGTACTAACCAATCACCCTTACCCAACTTGTTTCCGCCAGTGAATGTGCTAATCATGTTTTAGAGTTGTTTTATGATTTTCCCGCAGTGTGTGATGATTTGCTAAGAGATGCTGTGATGTATGTGAAGTCCCCGCCTTCCCCAAAGAGTGTATAAAACTGCTGCAAACCCTGGGCTCGGGGCCTCTCAGCGTCACCAGTTGCTGTGTGCGTGCGGAGGACCGAGCTAGCTCACAATAAACACCTCTTTGCTGCTTACATGGATCTTGGTCTCTGGTGGTCTTTTGGGGGTCCTGAATTTGAGCATAACAATACACTCTTTCTACTCTAATTTCCTCATATCATACTCCCCTGTATGTTTGTGATGATGGAGTTGCTGTGAGCATTTATAAGATCCATCTGCACAAAAATAGTGGTGAAGACACATTCATTAAATTGTGTGTGTAAGGGGCAGAAATATGTTATCTTGTGCATGATTCTATTATTTACTTACTTATACTGTGGTTCATGGTAAGATTTGTTCACTTAACTTTATGACTTCTGACTCTTATCAAATTCTCTTGAAAGTCTATTTGGAAGAAAGATTGAAATATTGTCTTATTCCCTCCACAAATAACAAAAATAATAAAATAGTTATCAGATGTCAAACACACAGTACTTGCTCAATTAATATAGGAAAATAAACATTTTATCTTTGCGTAAGTTAATAAGGATATATGTACATATATTGTTTAGATTTTATGATATTTGTAAAATTTGTAGTTTCTTTTGATTTGTGATTTTTAAATTTATTCTAAAACGCATTGATATTAAAACCCGGCTATATATTTATATTCTTGGTGTTAGTTTTTTAGCAAGAACTCTGGTAAAGGGCGTAAGATTCAGTCTCCAAATACATGCAGATTTACTCTTGAAGTGACTTCAGGTTTTCTGCTAATTGTTCGTATTATTTTTTCTTTTTAAACAGAGTGTGTAATACACTCAGAATTTTTTCAAAGTATAAAATGAGTGGGATTTCCAGAAAAGCTGTTATTTAAAGAACAACTAAAAAATTATTGACCTTCCATACAATAAATGTTGGTGACATAAGCCACCAACATTAGAATCATGGTAGGGAATAAAAGATGTGGATTTTCTCAATCACATAGACAAGTCTTAGTGAAACTTTCAGGGGAAAATCTCAGAAAAATACCTTAGACAGAAGTAAACCTATATTTTTATGGATCTAGCAGTCACTCCCATATGTCTTTAAATTTGTTGAACAACTAAAACTAATAAGTATTAAGAGTCCTAAATGATTTGCTTTTTACACTGGGACTATCTTGAAATTATATTCAAAATAGTTCACATTTTTTATATCACTTTGGAAAATAAGAATATAACTCGAATGGAGAAGTTATCTGTAAGGATGATATTATAATACAACATGACACACTAAAGAGCCCTTATTATAATTGACATTATGTGCTCACATCTCAGCTGATAAAAAAAATAGGGGAAGTCAATAAGTATAAAACGGAATTTCGGATGAGTGTCATTGATGCAGAAATTTGTACTGGACAGTTAAATTTTCTTAAATAAATTAAATAAATTTGTGTTTTAAACCAGAACAATTAATATTTAAGCTTAAGGCATGTGAAATACTGTGGTATAATGGTACTCAAAGTTTAGTGTTTTTTTTCCTTCTCTGAACATTGGAAATCAGATATTAAACAGCAGAAAAGGTTAAGCAATTGACTTATATGATATCCTTATTTTACAGATGAAGAAACAGAGACAAATACGGTTGTCCACAGGTCCACTTAATAGCTTTTACTCTATCTCTAGTGTTTGTTTCTGTTCTTCTACTAGAGTTGGCAAATAAATAGCTACCATAGCTCTCCTTCCCCTCCCACACCAAATGTAGAAGCTCATATCTGTCTTTCCTATCAAATTCAGGCCTTCAGGTCCAGAGTTTCAGTGTGACCCACACAATGCTCCTAGCAGTCACTCCCAAGAGAATGTGGTCAGAAAATCCAATGAAACCCATGAAGCGTAGCACAAATGGCAGTATCTACACAGCAAGATTTTGCATTACTGTATATTTAGTGATTCAGCAGACTATCACTGGCAATGTGTGTGAGAACTAATCAGTGATTCCACTGATTTCAAAGGACATCTCTCTCTCTCTTTCTCTCTCTCTCTCTCTCCATATATATCTCCATATATATATATATATCTCCATATATATATCTCCATATATATGTATATTTTTGCATAAATATGAAAAGATTTATACAGATTCCCTAATATCTGATTCCAATATCAAATCCCATAGATGTGTATGAATTAGTTCATTTTTAGTTTCAAATAATGAAGAAAGTAGTAACGTGGGGACTCACACATTTTTAGTAACTGATAAAACTAACTTGAACTTAAAAGTAAAAGAGCAGCCATTTATATCACATAAATTTTAGTACTGACCAACTTTAACCTAGAATATCACAAAACTTCCCATTGTACCATACTACCTTGCCACTTGGGCACATTTCTTTCTCCAACTCTGCCTGTGGAAGTTCCTTAAGATGCATCACTGATTTTCAGAGTTTTGTAGTTCAAGCAAATTTGCCTTTGAAATAATGGTTGTTCCGGCATTCCACAGAGTAATTTGGAAAGATATTCTGCATTGCCCTTCAGGAGAGCAGAGGGAAAATCAGAATATGGGTAGGTCAGGTTTATGGAATAGTCAGCACTGCTGAAATGAAAAATTTGTCTGAGAAATCAAGGAGGCAACCAAGAGTCAGGAGGGCATGATTGGCTGTTCACAGGGAAAATGTCTTCCTGTCTGCAGTGTTCTGCTTCAGTTCACCTGAAGAATCAGAACAAGACATTAAGCAGCATTCTCCATGTGAGTCTATGTGTGAACCACTAAACTGAAAGAAATCTGAATCAAGAAAGAAACACATCTGAGAGCTTTTATAGAGATCCCAGGGAAAAGTCATTTCCTTCAACTGTTCTGGCTCACAAAAAAAGAAAATAAGTAATAGAAATCCTCCTGCTTAGAATCAGTGTTTTATTTTTTTAAAAATAAAGTACAGTTTTTGCAGTGTCGTGTGATAATAGCTCCTTATAAAGATCTTAGATGCAAATAAATGAGGAATATGGAATTTGAGGGCACATAGTTTGAAGATAAAATGAGCCAAAAATAAGGAGCCAGAGTAAAGATATCAGGCAAAGACAAATGTCTCTATTTCTTTGTTACCTCAAGATCCCATTAATCTCAAAGTTTCATTTAAAGAGTTTATGAAACTTTTAACACTAGACTTTCCTTCATAATAAGATTCAATAAGGATGAGCTAATTAACATGGATGTTATCCCAGGAATCATGTATTGTCATTAACCTTGTGGATCCACTAAAATCTGAGCCTCAGTGTATTTTTTGACTATTTCATTCAATATTCAATATAGACATCCTAAGACTTCAAATCTGGTTATTGACCCATAACATAAAATAACCCTTTTCTAGGTGGGGAATTTGATGATAAAACTACCATATCCAAATTTTTAGTTTTTGCCTCTTTGCAGCTATGGCTTCCCTGATTTTGCAATAAAGCATCTGTTGATTTTGTGCCAGCGTTTTGATGGACAGCTGGACTTTAGTTTGTAAGAAGAGGCAGATATAGAATGACAAGGAGAATGTAGACTGAGGATGAATAAGGGCAAGGATAAACCTCAACCCGTAGCACCTCTGCATTTTTCACTCCAACTTCTGATAGTGAAGTGCTTCCAAATAGAATGGCTGCTATTTTACTTTCAAGGTCCAAATATCACATAAATTTTACTACTATTGACCAACTCTAACCTAGAATATCACACACAAAAAAAGTTAATTCAAGGAAGTGGAAATATAACTGAAACAAGGTATGACTTAAAAAACTACTATAGTAGAATCCTGAAAAAGAGATCGGGACAGTTCAGCTCTATTACAACCAGTTTGAACAGTGCAAATCATAACAGTCTACCCCATATCAACTTGCATCTAGGCCCACCTCCATTATCCATATTTAACTTCCAAATAAAGACAGTAGCAAATTTGCTTTCTATCTCTTTGGTGGCTGATTCACACTCCATCTTTTTATTACATGTTTTAAATATTGAAAAATGGGATTAACCCATATTATAACAGGGTAAGCTAAATCACAGAATAGGAAAGAGAAAAAAAAGGAAGATGATTCTGGTTGCCTATTGTATTTACAAATACAATCACACAAATCTAAGAAAGAAATGCTTATAATTACAAGTGTGCATATTTTTGTCACTGGTCTTGTGGTCATTGCTGTAACACTACCCCATGTATATTTCGTTTACACCAACAAAGTTTATCACTTGGTTCACTGACTATAGGGATGACCTGAAACTTTTTTTTTTTTTTTCCCAAAGATTTTGGTCCATTAGCTGTCCCATCTCAATTGAAATTTTGGATTTTTCCAGTATGGCAGGAAAGGTGTGGGAACATTATGGGGCACCCCAGAAGATTCCTTTATTCTATAACATTCTATACTTACCCCCATTTTCTGGTAGTAACACAGTTCTTCCTGATAAATGCAATCAAATATTCCATACCATATAGTCATGATCCTCTTTTGCCTATTGGGTCACTGGTTAAGAGCCCAAAGGACGAACATAGCAGACTCAACTGCTAATTTAATGTTGTGTTGTCTGATGGCAATGTTTCTCCATCGAGAACTAAGGATTCTAGAGAATCAGAACCTAAAGTAGGAAATGGGGGGGGAAGAAATTCAGTACTGGGTCATAAGGATTAACACAAGAGCTACACACCTTTTTCAATACCATGACTCTTGGACTGATAAACTTCAAGTAATGGAAAAAAAAAAGCAGATTTATTGCTTCCTGTTTCTAAATATTACTGCATCCTGATGGATAAAAATAGGAAAGAAAGGAAAGTGAGGAGAATTTGAAACCTACAGCTCAGTCTATGTCTGTTGACTCACTGCTGTGGCTACAGAGACCTTCAGAACATAATGGTTGCTATTTCATTTTTGTCTTTTAGTTCTTTCATTTTTTTTTCTCCTATCTTGATGTCACACAGTGAAATGGATTCTGGTTTTAGCAAATTTCTACATAAACACTCTGCCAAAACTATGACCTTTGTTACTACTAAAAAAAGCCACCAATATATTCTGTTTCCATAATTTTGCTTTTTTTTTTCTAAGTTTAATTATTGGTACTATAATGAGCTCATGATATTTCACTCATTATATCTCAGATATACAGGGAAATTATCTTTATTCTTCATTAACAACTATATTTTTTATCTAACACTATCTACTCTAGAGAGAAAAAAATAATTGTGTATTCAATTTGTTTTCAACTTTATCTCCACATGCAGTTGAAACAGCAGTCTGTTGGAAATAGAATTTCATAGTTTCTCTAATGGAACTAACCTAAGTTTTCATTGCTAGACGATTAAATAAAGAAAATGTGCACATACACAATAGAAAAAAAAATAGAAAAAAAAAGAAAGGAAGGAAGGAAGAAAGAAAAAAATCTTTTTATTTCCAGTGAAAATGGGTAGACCTGGAGACCATTTTATTACATAAGATGAGCCTGGTATGGGAAGAAAAATAATACAAGTTTCCAGCATTATGTTGAACAAATTTAACATCATAGGATCAGAGTGTAATATGGTGATTCCCAGGAGCTAAAGACACTGAGTAGGATAGAAGAGATATTAGCAAACTGACACAATCTTTCAGTCAGAATAAGTTTAAAAGATCTATCATACCACATGGTGACTATGGTTAATAAGAACATACAATATACCCGAAAAGTGCTAGGAGTATAGATTTAAGGGTTCTCACAACAAACCCACAAGTATGTGAGGTAAGGCTTGCATTAATTAGATTGATTTAGCCATTTCTTAATGTATATATGCTTTCAAAAATCCTCATGTTGTATGCCATAAAACATAAAATGTTTGCCAGTTAAAATGTTAGATTTTTTAAAAAATCGTGGTTTCTCATATGTTATTTTCCAATTCCTCACTTATCCACTTTTAGAGTAGTATGAAGGAGTATGTATGTGTGCATGAGGTAGGAGTACTTGCGAGTTGTTGTGTATAGATGGTGCTGGGAATAAAGAAAGAAATGAAGTCCACGGTAGCTCCCTCCTCTCCAGGACCTTTATAAATAAATATCTGTCCTGCCTAAACTTGGTTTCTTATGGCTGTATTATCATTGAGAACTATTGATCAATCCTTTACTTTTCATCTTTTAAGGCTGTATTCCTCTTCATCCAATCCCAGCCCAGCAGTAACTTTATGTTAGAATTTTGTGAGCAGAGCTTTTGCAAGATAAAACAAGTGAATGATTTCATTTCCAAAAATGTAGTTGAATTTCAAAACATTTCTTGAATATGGCAATTTTGAATATCAAAACCAAATATCACTTTTATTCTTACCCATAAAAAATCATCTTACATATCTAAAAAGAATTTTCAGAATGGAATAGTTTCTTCTAAATAGGAGCACTAAAGAAACATATGGATAAAATTGTAATTATTAATTCAATTATAAAAAGTTTTAAATTCACCCATTTAATACAGAAGACTGTGCTCATTTGTTCTAATTCATATGTAAGTTTAAGCAAATCACTAATGTTTTTTGAACAATATTATGAAACAAATTATATTAGAAATCTCTTCTCATGAATGTGCTGAAGAATCAAAACAAATAATTTATTTGACAGTTTTTGTAAATAAATTGCTGCAGGAATTTAACACATTGGAATGACATAGTTTGTGTATGTTTAATCCCTGGATTATATTTATATTTACTCCTTGAAACCATGTGCATATAATTATTTCAAAGTGAAAACTAACAATTTTAACAAAAAGTTTACTGGAGGGAAATAATATCTCTCCGAAAAAGAAAATAGGCCAACCTAGACCATTTATATAATATCCAAGCATGTTAGCAAGCAGGTTACACTGAACATAATACTCAAGTCATTTTCAATATGATTAATGACCTTATTAGATTCATGTGAACTGGTTGAAACTGTTTATTCCCAGAGAATTGTGCAGAAATTAAAGATGAGTCAAAAAGGAGGCATGGAAATGAGCACAAAGCTAGAAGTAGAACCTACAAAAAAGGCAAAAATAGTTTATATTTCTTCATGTGAATATGAGAGGCTCCATTGTATATGAGAAGTTATTTCAAGGTAGAAATTCAAGAGATCACTTCAATTTCAGTGGCATTTCTAACAAAAGAACACTTTTTAAAATATATTATAGTGAGTGACATTTACTTTAGAAGTCAGAAAATAAGTTTCTAGATGACAGGAAAGTTAATGAAATTCTTCAAATCTAAGAGAGACAATAGAGATTCAGGAGGCAATCCTATTTAAAAGTGAAGAATGAAGCAGATGACCTGGGCCAGCCAAAACTCAGAAAAATTAAAAACAAACAAATAATAAAAAACTCCAATTTCTACTCTGGAGCATGAGAGTTTCCATTCCTGTATTCTTGCATGCCTAGAATTGAGGCCACATAATATTTTTAAGATGCTGCTATACCACTTACACTTTTGTTTTGAAGATAGAATCATTCATTCATTCATTCATTCCTGTATATCAGGAAAATAATTCAAACTTTTCCAGGTGCTAATAAAGCTTAGCAGTTTTCTTTCCTGAGCAATCAATATTTTTGATGGACATTGTGCTTAAAGTTCTGCCAAAGTGATCCACTTATCAAATTATACTTGTCACTCAAAACTGAGACATTGTCAGGTACAATGGTGCACACCTGTAATCCCAACGGCTCAAGAGGCGAAGGCAGTAGGAGTACAAGTTCAAAGTCAGCCAAGCAACTTAGCGAAGCCCTAAGCAACTTACCAAGACCCTATCTTTAAATAAAATATAAAAAGGGACTGGGGAAGTGGCTCCAGAGTTAAGTGCCCTTGGATTGGATTCAATCCTTGGTACTTCCTGACAAAATAAACAAACAAAAAAACTGAGATATATTGAAAATTCTGATGAAAGAATAAATTAAATTAAAACAACCAATGAAACACAAAACTGCCACACACGAAGGACTGTGTTTCAATTAGAAAAAAAAGTGATGAAAGTGATAATTGAATAAATAGATAAATGAAATTGTGTTATATGCAGCAAAACACAAATTTTACTAATAATAAATAATGAATTTTAGATCAAAAGATATTGACATTCAAGGAGAATAATAAGTTCGACTTTACAAAATGAAATTGAGATTGGAAAAGATAAAGTGGTTCCTTTGCAATGCTAGTGGGCAGTATATTTTGGGAGAAAAATCTTTTACACAATTACTATTATGTGGTGTTTCAAAAATAGATTTGCTTCTTGCTGGCTTGTCTTTTTATAGTTCAGAAAATATAAAATAATGGCACCTTGTATCTGCCTTGATTCTTGTTAAGCCATAATATCCACTTGTGAACCTTTCAAATTTCAAGTAGTTGCAGCAGACTCAGGAAGAGTCCTCCGTTTTCTGGGCTCCTCTCAACTGCGAATCAGTGGTGGTTTGTCATGTGGTGCCAATCATAATGCTCCCCTAGAAACCTTACTCTCCACTTTATACCACTCCCATGTTTGTATTGGCTTTTGCCTTTTGTGTAGTTTCTTTCAGGTGGAGATGTTGAAAAAATGATATAGAGACAGTATGTCTTATTGAGAAAATGAAGAAAGGGGCTAAATCTGAGATTCATTTATGTGAAAATTGATTAAGAGAGATTGCATTATAGAAGGAATGATAGTGTGGCATGAAATATCAAGAAGCTATTGAGAAAAAATTATAGATAAATAATACATACATGGTTAAAACAAATCAAATAAACAACAACAAAAAAAAAAAACAGGTGTAAATTTCTAAGTAACTCAAATAAATCATGGAGCATGAATTGAGAAAGCAGCAAAAATCCCATTCCACTAAGGTGCATTTAGATTTGTTTAGTTGTTAACATTGATATGAAAGCACATTTATAAAGCTATTGACTAAAAATCCATTATATCTTGATACTTAAAGCTATAGATTTCTAAGCAAACAATGGTTTGCTGAAATAAGCGCTCAGACAATTGATGGGAATTTGAAGTATGCACTTAATTCCTTTTGCTTGCTTAAGTGTGGTCCTCATGCTATAAGCATCAGCGTCACCTGAGTTGTGTCATAAATGTGAACTCTTGGCTTCACCCCAGACATCCAGAATTAGAAATTCTTGTGTTTGAGTCTAGACTCTCTGTTTCAGCAAATCTCCAGTTCATTCTGCTGTATAATAAAGTTTGAGAGCTACTCATCTCTTAGATTACAACAGATTAAAATCATCTTGGTATGAAATCTTGTTCTGGGAGCTGGGGATGTGGCTCAAGTGGTAGCGCACTTGCCTGGAATGCGTGCAGCCCGGGTTCGATCCTCAGCACCACATACCAACAAAGATGTTGTGTCCGCCGAAAACTAAAACAAACAAATAAATATTTAAATTCTCCCTCTCTCTTAAAAAACATCTTGTTCTGCATCCCACAAATTTTCTTTTACTCCATCAGTATTTATATAAATTGTTTGACAATAGGAGAGTCAAAAGAGATAGGACGTTCCTTAATGTACTGTCAAATGATCATAAAAAATACACATAATTTAAATTCGTTAGTTGTATACTGTTGGTTCACTTATTTATTTTACAAATAAAAGGGAGTAGACATAATTGAAGATGCAAGATGTTAGAAAATTATCAAAAACTAGGTTAAATTTTGCCTCTGCCTTATCCCAATTATGTGTCTCTCTGCTACGTAAGAGACCACTTGATTGATTTTATTATTTTGGAAATATTTGTGATGATTGACAACATTTTGACATTGCTTAGCTGATGCAGCATGATGTTTAAAAGTATGTCAGACAGCTCTCTTACTATGCTTTGTGTCTTCTCACCCATTTATTTGCTCTAGGTATTGCTGTGGCCATCAGCTCCATGCTGGTGTTACCTGACAGCATGTCACCTAAGCATGTTGATGAAATGTCACAGAGTGCCTTCCCTGAGGCTCCTGTGGCATATTTTGGGATTGTGCTCAGTCATTGAAGCTTATGAACAGACCTAGAAGTATGGGGTGGGGGGGCGTTCCTTTGCCCTGATAAAGCTTATCAGTAATAGTGGAGACTGCTGGTGCATAAATCATCTCCTCTGCTGTATTTTAGATGAGCAATTCTGAGGATTTCCCCATGTTATTATTCAAAGAATTCCCAGCAGGACTGAGCCTCAGTTTCCACAGAAGTTAGCATCTCAGTCATTCGACCATTAATTGCTTTCCTTGCATTTGTGTTCCAATTCTGTAGATCCCTTCCCAAAATAAACTAGCTGCTTGTGGGGAGCTGAATAGGCAAAGATTGCTCTAGTGGAAATAGAGATCAAAATATAAATACAAAGAGTGGATCTAGACGAGAAATAGAAAGTTAAACAGAGAACACATTTATAATAAAGGACACCATTTTCATAGTAACTGGTTGTTTAAAAATTAGATATGATAGAGCACCACCATCAAAAAGTGGATTTTGGCAGCTTGGAGTGGAGTGTAGGGCTTACAAGTTTTAACACACAGCAGTAGCATCTGCAGAGCTTATACACACCGTTCCTGGGCCCCATTGCAGACTTAGCAAATCTGTGGGTCCATCTAGTGGCCTAAGCATCTGCCTTTCTGTCATTGCAGGTAGTTATCATGTTTGTGGTATAATGACCACGAATTGAAAGCCACTGGATTAGAGGGAGACATCACTCAGATCTGAAGCATGAAAGGAATCAGCAATACAAAAAACACAAAGAAGAGAATCCCAGGCACAACGATGAGGGACAGTGCAACGCTTTAGAAAGTGGAAAATACATTGGCAGGATCTTAAGTTTAGGGAAGTAAGCTTTTGCACAGGAAGTTGAAAGAGGAAGGTAGGGAGAAGGCAGGGGTTATATGAAATTGGGTTTGATTCTTTAGGTGGAGACCAGATCAGGTAGAGCAATATAGGCCACAGTGGACTCTGTTTCAGTTTGATACAAAATGGAATGTTAAGCCATCAGAGAATTTAAGAGTTTTTTTTTTAATGAGTTATATCTTTAAATAACAGCATGAGATCAATTGTAGAGGGATGAGAGTCAAAAAAGAGTAGTTTCTTACATCCAGAAAACAGAAAACAAAATTACTATGGAAGGATCAGGAGAAATGTATATATGTGCTAGGTCAGCATAGATATAATGATCATGTGAATATCATGTCCACAAATGGAAAATACGAGCCAATAATATTTAGGAAATATGCAAATGCATTAATCATTTGAATTTTGAAGTCCTTTGATAAAGTGGAATCCTGGTGGATTGATTAAGATACAGCCTATGTAATGGTTAAGAGCTCACATCTGGAATGTGAGCTGACTAGCTGTGTGTGACTTCTGAGTCCTCTACTCCCTAGCTGTGTGACTTTAGATAAGATAGTGAACTTCCCTGTGACTTGATTTTCTCATTTGTGAGACAGGACTAATTAGCATATGAGAGTAACTTATGGAGATGGCGTCAAGGAGTTACTTTATATAATTAAGTTACTTCATGATCAGTGTATAAAAATGGCAAATCTTATTTGTTTGATATTGTTTTGGCTGTTGTTGCTACTGTGATTAGTCAGGGAATAGTGCTAACTTTTGTTTGTGTTGAAACAAAATACCGCCTCAGAGATAATATAATAAGATAATGGAATTGTCTGTGCTGAAGAGTGGATAGCAGAAGAGAACAGAGGGTGATATGGTTACTGAGAGGTTAGAAATCAACACTGGGAATTATAGGCAATATATCATTACTCTGAGTTTTAAAATTTGTAGAGGAAAATAATATATAAAAATTTGTACACCCTTGAAAACTTTGGTAACTTTGGTTTTAATTTAGAATATGAGGCCAGGTGCAGTGGTGCATGCCTGTAATCCCAGCAGCACAGGAGGCTGAGGCAGGAGGATTGTGAGATCAAAGCCAACTCCAGCAAAAGCAAGGCACTAAGCAACTCAGTGAGACCCTGTCTCTAAATAAAATAGAAAATAGGGATGGGGATATGGCTCAGTGGTGGAATGCCCCTGAGTACAATCCCCAGTACCAAAAAATAAATGAATAAATAAATAAATAAAATTTCAAATATGAACATTCACAAATATTTTTGAGTGTATGTCCTACAAGTCTCAAGAATTCACTGAATTGTTTCTCTGATTCATACCGTCATCTTCTACTTGATACTGTCAATAAATAAATAGAAACCTGTGTGTGTGTGTGTGTGTGTGTGTGTGTAAATTGTCATAGTTTTATTGTTTCAGGTGAGAATTTCTTAAAACACTGAGATCAGCGCTGAGTAGCTGGAAATATTAAAATAACTAAAAAATAAACTTGATGTCAAACACTTCCCAAAATATTAGAAAAAGAATTGATACAGATTGAAATTGCATGTGCTATGTAATAGAAAGAGTCAAGTGGTATAATTTTTGCTTTCACTGTTACTAAATATCTGTATAATTTAAATAAAGATTGTGATCAATACGAGATCCTGCTTTCAATAACATTTTCATTTGCATGCCTCATAAAATCTTGACTTCTTTTAAAATTTGAAACTTACTAGAAAACTAATAAGCATCAAATTCTTCATGTATATTTAATGCTTTCAGCAGTGAGAAATAGTGTTGGAAAATCTTTTATAAATATATGAAACAGGCTTTGAAATTTGATTCATCTATTGTGTTTCTAAATAAAGGATTCTGAGAAATGTATTTCTCTACAATAATGGACAACTTTAGTAGGACTTCTTTTCTTCAGCTCTATTCAAGGTTTTAAACATTCAATAAAAATAAGCTTTCCTTAATTTGAAAATCTTCATTCTCTCCTACAACTATTCTTCAGAATTCTTTCAGTTTTCACTAACAATATCAAAACAAAAAGGGTGTTAGAGATAACTGGATCTAGGCACTCAAACGCCTATGTCTGCCCCCTTCTCAGCCCTCAGTAAACATCCTCCCATGTACATAAAATGCAGGCACAAAATTTCAGTTATGTTTCATCCAACTTCATCTGTGTATTTTCCCCTTGTTTATTCATTTCGTAAGCAAAAGCTCTCCTTGCTAGAGGGGTCATACAACTTACATACCTGAAGTTTATTAGCCCAAGAGGAGACAGTCACATCTCACCAAAAATTGTAATATATAAAATTGCAGGTAAAAGCTGAGATTCTGTTTGTATCATTAGTTAGTATCAGGACTATTCCTTGGGCCAGGGTTCTGCAGCGATAGTAATAGCCTACTGCTGTGGCTGAATGTCTGAGACCTGAGGGTCTGTTAATGAATGGTAGGAGGGGCTACATTGATTCACATTAATGAATGTCATTGCACAGAACCTGTAAATTTTGAAAACTCACAGCTCAACTTAGTTTAGTAAATGTTTAATGAGCAGTTTTACTTTCGTCAATTTCTTGTTTTCAGATAATTAACAAATATCAAGAAGAATTCTGTGCTTATATAATAGAAGCCATCACATGTTTAATAAAATGAAATGATTTTTAAAGATATATTGATATTTGACAGATAAGATTTTATGAGAACATACATATTAGTATGAACCTGATAGATGGGATTTTTGAGCAAGAGTGATGCTAAAAATCTTGTCCTGGGTCACAGAGGTGGTGTCAGAACTAGAATTTATCACTGCTCTCACCCCACAGACATGTCTTTCCACTATGGTCGTTTTTCTGCTCTGGATGTCAAAATGCTGCTGCTATTATTCTAGATGTTAGGTACATAAAACTTGGAATAAAATTCTTCAAGTGATGGAGGTGTGAGTTTAGTGGTGATGTATCTTATAGAGGGGAGGCTGTCTTTCTAGAGAAGCAAAGATCTTTTTGAGATTAAAGAGGAAGATTTTAAATATGGAACCATAATTTAATACTAGTGAATCTATTATTTGTCAGAAACACAAAAATACTCACAAGGAAAATAAATAAAATAAACATTTAGTATGTAAATTACCCTAGATGACAAAATAATAATAAACTATATATGCAAATATGTAGTCTGGGAAAGAATTATACTTGACTGCATAGAAGAATAATAAAACAGTTCTACTCCCATGCCATTACTGTTACCAAGACTCTTTTTTTCTAGTTTATATTTTCTACTTTAGAATTCACAAAATGTTCAAGGCTATTATAACATAATGACACACATATTCTACTTTTGGCATTATATTTATTTCCACATTTTATAAGTTCACAAAAGCAAATGAACAAAAGCATATGACAATTTTGAGTTTATATCAGATGGAAAATATAAATCCTGATCTAATTTGAAAACATTTCTTAGCCACTTTTTTTGTTTGTGTGGATAAAAGTTCATTTTATTCCTAGAATTAAACATTTGTTTATCCATTGTAGAAGATAACATAGAAGCAAGAGGCAAAGTTGATTACTAGGCGAGATGCATGTTTTATTAGCTATACATTTATAGATTAGCTTTGAAACTGAATTACAAAACTACTTACTTACAAATTAGAAAACTACTTAGTACAAAATTACTATGTTGAATAACGTTTACAAGTTCATATGAAAACATTTTAAATCTTATTCATACTAGGGTGGCTTCTTAATAAGTCCACAATTCTTCAAATAGAAAATATAAAATACCTTTCACCTTAAGCGTGAATGAAGATTAAGCCAAATTTGCAAGGTCTAGATATGCAAAGATTGCACTTTATAGCCCTTTCTGTTCTAAATTTAGTTAATATTCTAGTGAGTTCTCACGGTATTAAAATTTCTTTCCCACTTAGAACTGAAAATGAAGACCATGACCATCATTAACTAAATATGTCACTAGGGTTGTTTCTGTGTTTGTGTGATTCATATGGTCCAGTTTGCCTAGCATTTTGGGGTTTGGGTACTATCTGTATCCTGTGGCTTCACAGTCAAAAAGGAAGAGATTTAAACTTTAACTTTCACAAACACCTGAAGTTTGCATTCTTCTTTAAATCCAAACATTCCAGGGAGTTAGAATTTTTAAGCTTTTGGTAATTTATTAGATCAGAGTTGAGTAAAACAAAACTGAGGAATGAGGACATTTAGTTGTCTGTAGAAAAGCATAAAAATAAAGAGGGAGTGAAGGAAAATTTTTGATGGAGAAAGATGCATAATTATGACTATTCCCTGCATGGACCCCAGCTCATATTATATACACATTGGTCTTTTAAAATGGGGGATTTGTTGTTTGATAAACGTATATTTGGTGCTGGATAAAAGGTCCATGTTTTTTAAAGGTACTACAATGAGAGATTTCAGAATCTATTAAAGGCGAGAAGTGAAATGTACATGTAAATGAATGAAGCAACTGAAAAAGAGAACCCAAGCAACTGTCTTAATTATCAAGGTTTTTCTACATATCCCTTGCCTTATTTTTATTAACTCATCCACACTTCCACCAATAAATTAGCACAAGGGTGCTATAATGAGTGATTTATGACTTTGATAAGATTCTTCCAGAAACATCTAGAATGTATTTACTATATGAATAAATTCTATTTATATATAAAATTAGGTGAAAGTTTCCTGGAAATAAGACAGTGGCCTCACAATAATAGTATCAGAATATGGAGGTACATGAATCATAATAGAGTACAAATTTAACAATGAAAAGACGGGACAGTCGGATGTATGAGACAGCAGTGTATGATAAAAGGGTCTCAGAGGGTCAAAGAACAGAAATATCTATGTTCATGTCAGATCTATAATCTCCAGCTCTTAGCCTCCATTAGTGCGTTGGTACTAATTTTCTGTTTGCTCTGGTGATTCTCATATGAACATCTTGCACTCATGCTGATAGTCATTTTGACTAGAGTTCAGGGCTCCATGGAAAATTTATTGAATCCTACTTACCCTAGCTTCCCCATTGGGAAAACCTGCTGGGTCAATGCTTAATTTTTATTGACACAAAGCAAAATCAGAAATAGAGAAAGCGTAAAAACTGGGAATCAGCTGTGAGAAACTGAAAAGAACAGTTGTTGAATTTCCACTCATCTTTCAATGTCTATTACTTCATGGAATGTAAAATCTTATATGTCATTTTTTATCAATAATTCTATTCAGGAACTCAGATGGAGTGACAAGAATAATATCTAACTGTATGGTGAAAATTTATCCTACCCAACATGGGCTTTGTCCATATTTCCGAGAGAAGTAGGCTCTAGACTCTTTGGATTTCCTGACTTATAGGATTATTTTATACTTATGGTTGGGACCTTGGACCACAAATGATTGTCTATGCTAACAGAAATTTCTTAAGGGAGGGGGGAATTCTTCATGTCAAGAAGACCAACCGTGGAATTAGTAGATTCAGGTTTTGGGCCATGGGTATTCACTTGACCTTTAGGAATGGGACTGGGGATGGATATTGAATTCTACCTTATGGACAATGATTGAGTCAATCATACCTACCCAATGAGATATCAATGAAAATCCTAGACTCTGAAGTACTGGCGATCTTCTAAGTGAAAAGTACTCTCTGCACTGCATCTGTTGATGCCAGGATGGAAGTGCATCCCTGAGGACACAGAAACTTCAAATGTGCAGCCCTTTCAGTTCCATATTATGTAACATGTACCTCTTCTTTATACTGGTTTTGATTAGAATTCATTTGATATAATAAAACTGAAATGATACGCATGCTATTTTCCTGAGTCCTGTGAATCAGTTTAGTGAGTTATAACACCTCTAAGTGGTTATGGGAATTCCCAAATTTGTAGTCAGCTGGTCCGAGTGAGAATTGGTTTGGGGACTCCCAAACATGTGGCTTATATCTGAAGTTTTACGTAGGCATGGAAGTCTGGAAAACTGTGACCTTAACCTTGGCTTTGCCTAACTCTAGTCACTACCATCCATTGAGGGGTCACTGTATACCCCAGGCAATAGACTTAATAAATTAAAAGCATATATTACTGTGGTAGTAAGCTGCTAACAATATTGGCCTCTAAAATTTTTTACCTTCTGGTATTTACTAACTTTTGTGGGTAAATGAGGATTGGCTTTTATGATCAGTAGAAGATGGCAGAAAGAAATAATGACATGTGACTTCTGAGGATTCTGCTTCCTCTTGGGTCCCTTAAGTCACTTGGTGGAACTCCCGTTCTCAAGGCATGGAAATACTGAAGTAGCCTTTCAGAAAGGCTCATTTAGAAAGCAGCTACCACTGTGGACCAATAGCCACCTTCAGTTTATTAAACCATCTAAGAATTGGATCTCCCAGCTGTACCAGGCTTTTAGAGGTCTCCAGGCCCTATATGTTCTGTCTACAGCCACAGAAGAGACCTCAAGCGAGAATTAAACATTGGAGGCTTTCCTGTATTTCTGACCCACAGTCTCCCTGAGCTTAATAAGTGATTGTTTTATGCTTCTAATTTCAGAGGTAATTTGCTACACAGCATTAGTTAAACAAAGTAATCATTTTCTGTATTTCAGCTCATTTAATTTGAACATGAGTCTCTCAGATTATTCTCATCCTGGATTTATTGATATTACCCCAAATCTTCCTTGATGTGTAGTGGGTTTCCTGCCTTCCTAAGCTCTCAGTAGTATTTGCTCATTCTCTTGTCTCTGCTGGCTAACTGTCTATTCTCTTCTTCATACTTTCAGGCTATTATCTCTTGCTGTTTCTTGAGTATTTCTCCTGTATGCACTCATCCTCTCATCTCTGTCGTCATTATTTTACTAGTTATTTGACCCATTTCCATGAAAAGCATGATAATGTTTCCCATTTATGCATCTCATAAATTTGTCTCCTCTCATGGCTCCATGATCATGTATTCATATATCTTCCCATATGTCCATTTGAATAGCTCATGTTTTTTTTTTTTGCAAGGATTATTTAATTTAATCAAAATAATAGTGTCGACTAGAATCCTCTATCCTGTATCCCAACTGAAACCCCTTCCATGCCCTCCCGTTCTGGTTAATGATTCCACTAATGCAAGGTTATTGTAGCTAAGAGAGTACTGATTCCTTATTACCTCTCAACTAACATTCAGTTGATGATAAATTCTTGTTTGGCTCCACCCCACACATACCTCAAACCCTACAATTACCATTTTCCTTCCTGAATTCATAGAACCAGGGCACCCACATCTCCCATTGAAATTAGTACAATCCATTGCTAAGTTTATTTTTCCTGTTTCAATTTTGTTTTTTGAATTGGCAGACAATGCTGCATGTATTGACCATGATACTTTGAACTGTATATACATTGTGAAATGATTCCATCTAACTATTTACTAGGTGCATTATTGTACCACTAGTTATCATTTTACAAAAATGCTCTTTTGTAATAAGAGCCTTTAATGTAAGCATTTTTCTTTCCTTGATTTTTATATTTTCTTGAGAAATCCATTCTTCAGACAGTTGTCAAAGGAATGCTAAAATGAATATATTAGATCACATCATCATATTACATAATTTTGAAGTTTTCTCAGAGTACTGAGAGGAAATCCTAAAGTTCATACCATGGTTTGATTTGAGTTTTACATATCTTTTTTTTTTTTTTTTTACTTAATCATACCTTTATTCTACTGGTAATATTGGCTTTTTAAATCTTTCTCATATTTCTAATTATGTCTATTTCAAGACTTTCATGTGCTTCTTGTTCCTTCAATTTAAACTATTTTCTTAAGATTACCACCAGGATGGCTTCTTCTCAAGCAAATAACACAGCTTTTGTAATGCTTTTCGAGATCACACTACTTAAAATGATACTCTTCCTCTCCTACTCACTCTTTGCCTGTTTACATCATATTTAATAGTGATGATAGTTTTGTTATACTTAACAAATTAGAAATTAGAACTTCAGTTTGTTTATCTCCCCTACTCCCTCACCCCACTGGAGTAGTAGCTTCATGTAGGCACGCATCATGATTGCCATAATATTTTTTTGTGTGTTTGTGTAAATGTGCCTGTGGGTGGATAATTACTCCATAAATATTTTCAGAATCAATTGATGAGTTCAAATGATTTAAGTAACTTCTCCAAAGTCATGTTCACAATAAATATGATTCCAAACATGTTGAGCCGCAACAAGTTCTAACTTTGTGAACACTGTCACCTTAGGTCAGATAGGCATCTTGTTAGGAGCAGTGCTATGGTATTGACAGAAGAGTCATTTGTTTACTGTTGTCTATTGTCAATCATAAGTTCCACCCCTTTCTGTGCACTCTCCTTCACCTCAGAAGTTAGAAACAGAATTTAAAAGTACAGTACACTTGGGTTCAAGAGTAGCTTTCCTCTTAATAGCTATGTAACGTTAGGCAAATTCTTTCACTCGAAACCTCTGTTATCTCCATCATAAATGCGGTTTTAATAATATCTTTCCTTTCTAGAGATAAAGGTTAAAGAATACAAGGTAGAAAATATGTAGGTTGAAGAAGTTGAAAGAAAAGAAAGTAGTTGCTCTCTTACTAGGTAGAGAGAATAAAATGTAAAAATTGTCATTTACCTTGTGCAAAAGCTAGCCAGAGAACTAACATTTTAATGCCTGCTACCTTCCTCATCATGACTGATATAAATCCCTGTTCTTATTATGTCACTTCTTTGCTCTATTTCTGGTCTTACCCGTGATAGAAAAAAAAAATATTAAGCTATAAATCCTGGCAGAAACTAAGATCTAGAAATTCCCTTATCCTTTGGACAAATACCTCTACGGAAGAGCACACTGTGGTGATAGTTGCTATATTCTTTTAGTTACTACAGACTCAGAGGATGCCAGGAGTTGATGCATCTTATCATCAACTAAAACACAGCATTGGGAAAGATTCAAAGCATTCTCTTTTGTGGGTTTAGATGTACCAGTAACGTGTGTCAAAAGGTGGATCAGGTAATAATCCATAATTTGACAATATTTAGTAAGAGATATTATTTGGGAATTAGGCATTTTTAGTTGAGTAACTATACCCTGAGTTTCTCCATATGACCCACATAAAACCCTCAAAACACACCTTTTATAACATGCCTCAGTGCCACCATATATCTGTCCATTTTTCTTCAAAGCCATTTGACTTTTTTTACTCCAGCCAAATCCTACACATGTTGACGTTAAAGTCAAAGTACGTTTTTCTTACAATTTGTCTGTTTGGCTTTAACAAAACATAAATTGTTACTTGGTCATCAAGGTGACTGACGGTCCATCTTTCCCTGAAGTGTAATATCCAGCACTTTTATTTTTTTTTTCCAACTGACAATATATTACTTTTTGGCATCAGCAAGTCCCAATTGATTTTAGCTGCAAATTAAATGCCCTGATGGTTGTAATATGGTGATTTATCACCCAAGTCAGCAGCGATTTTGCTTTGTAATGGATTTAAGCAAAGAGTTGAGAAAAAAGGCAGTGGAGGGTTGAAATTCTCAAGTGTGTACACACTAAGTGTGAACATTTCATAAAGTTTCTAGGCAAGAAAATTCCTACGTTTGACTACCAAGGGAGTTCAGAGAAGTGAATTATTGAAAACCAAGGATGACAACTTGAGACCAAACACTTCATGTTCCCAGTTGCATATGCATTTGCTACTTGGGATTTCTCTTGAAATTACAAAGAGAAAAAGATGCTGTTTTGTTAATTTTTATAAGACACATCCTGTTTGCATACAGAGATATGAAGCAATACCTCTTATAAGGTGCTAAACAACGAAAATTTAGACAATCTAGGGGAAATGATTTCAAAGGTATCACGTTTTGAAATAGCATTTCCCAGTCACAACATTTCATTAGGTAATTGACAGAAAATTGTCTGAATGTGGCTTAAGTCAACAAAATAATTTAGTGGCTCCCATTCTGTAGAGCATAGCATAGATACAATGTATCAGAAGAAGAGAATGTTAGGTTTGTTAGTTTATGGTTGTTAAAATTATTATATCTCTGTGTTGGTGAGGGAGGCACGTTATGACTTTATTAAATACTTGTCTTTATTCTTCAACATAAACATATGGCATGTGTCATTTGAGAGTGAGTGACACCTGTAGATGACAGACTTTACTTTTAAGGAGTCCTGGATGAGGTTGCTAGGGTTTGCTGGAGCAAAGTGCTACAAATTCAGTGGCCTAAGTAACATAATTTATTATCTTATATTTCTGGAGTCTGAAAATTAAAAAATCAACATACAAGGAGGGATTATTTCCTTTTGAAGCTATGCAAGAAGGACCTGTTCTAGGCTTCGCTCTTTGGCTTACAGATGATCATCTTCTCCCTATGAGTTTTTTGATCTTCCTTTTCATATGCCATGACCACATTTCTTGTGCGTTTATGAGGACCCTGGTTATATTATATTGGGGGCCACACTATGACCTCATTTTAACTCGAATAATTCTATAAGGATTGTAATACCAAATAAGGTAGTCTCGTGGAATGGGAGACGGGGTTAGGACTTTAACATGTAAGTTTTGGGGGACAAAAGTTCATCCATAACACCTTCATTACCTACACAGCTAAGAAACAACACAAAAATACCACCTCAGTGAGACCATGATATCTACAAGGGCTGGGGTTTCTGGCTTCTAACACAGCTTGATTTGGGAGCTAAACTGTGATCTCAGGACATGCAAGCTTTCATTCCTCTGAGTTGGGTCTATTTTTCTCTTCTATGTCTGGCTTGCAGCAACTTTAGACTTTAAGCGAGTCTAAAATATTTTTGATAGTCAAATATAGAAAGGCCTGCTATCCAAAAAGGCAGGTGAGGGGAGATTGAATTGACAAATTTATGTAAGCAGCAAAGTTTTCAGAATTGGTTTGGATTGTGCTAAATTACCAGCACACTCGTGCATTCTGGATGCATCACTATGGCAACATGGAACATAGTCACTTTTCTGGATGTATCTCTACAGCATTAAATATGACTAAAATTTTGTTGGATCATATGCTGCCATACATTTGTATTCTGACATTAAAATTGGCTTCCAGAACACATGCAGTATGTGGAGAGGGGATCCGTTTTCTAGAGAAAATCCATAATTTGTGTGTGTGTGTGTGTGTGTGTGTGTGTGTGTGTATATATATATATATATATATATAAAATCAAAAATAGGACTAATGATTTCAGGAGGTAAATAAAATAAAAAGGAATCAACTAAGAGATGCTACTCACTGGCACCTAACAGAAGGATAGGGTCTTATCTATTTTTCTAATTTAAATTTTGGTGCTATTTCAATTCTTTTTTAATTGTTTATATATTGTTTCATTTTGTTTTTGTGGTTTTTTTTTTCCAAACAGTGATAAAGCGTAGGTGGAGAAGTTAGAAATCTGGATAAATTTTTATACCAAAAGTTCTATGCCAAAATTAATACTCTCTTTGAAGCATCTACTTTTACATGTTGTCAAGGACTTTGTTGAATGTGATTATATTTTAGTAGCTTTAAAAGCTTTTTTTTTTCCTAGCAGAGTTTCAATATAGTTTAGCTTCATTTTGGAAAAAGTTTTTTATTTTTCTAAAATTTCATATGTTCATGTTTTCCTAACATTTCAGGAGAATAAGTAGATAAAAATACAAGTACTAGCAGGAATGCCCACATGCTGGCACAGCATCTTAACACAGAAAATGCATTATTTTCTGAACTGAATTCTTTGATATTATAATTCTAATATTTTGTCTAACTATTGATAGTCAAATAGACTTATAAACATTTATTCTATTAATAATCTATTATATGAGATCTTTTAATCTAATCACACTGGAATATTTATTTTGCAAGAGAAAGAAAACACAAAAATGAGAGCATTTGGCTTACTTCTATTTTCTCAGAGTACCAATATCTCAAATATTCAGTTTAAAGGTAAGATGGATGGGACACAATAGTTACCTATACAAACATATAAAAACAAATGCAAATATATAAGATTCCAAATTACTTTAAAGGCATACATTCAGAAAGATCAAGCCTCAGTGTCAATACTGATGAGTGACATGTCAACAATTCAGATCAGACTTTACTCATCTCAGAATTTAACATATTTGATTTACCCATGATGATATTTGCAGTTATGATTATTGATGTTCAAGTTATCACATGTGTGACAAGTTCTTGGACTTTGCTCTGTGTCCCTTTGTTTTGACTCTCATTATCTTTACAAGCATCTGATGTGACAAGATATCTCAGGCTAGTCCTGAATGTATCCTGTCCCATAGACAATATGAACCATTTCTTGAAGGAGATCTTCAACTCTTAATAGGAAATGATATTTAAGAGAACATAATCTGTGATTGAGGAGTATACTTTATTTTTATGGGTTACAAGTTTATTATTATAATTATCGGTTCACGTGAAAGATTGTCTCTTACTTAGAAAAGGGCTTGTTTAGTACAGATACAGCCTTTTGCTTGGTAGAAGGAAAAAAATATTATATTTTCAGTGTGAAAATAACTAAAAGTCTAATTAATATAATTAAAATTTGTTAACTGGGAGGATAGATTTTTTAAAAACTTATGTAAGTCAATACACAGTTAACAAAATAAATCTATGTATAAACATACCTATATTTATAAAGATAATGAATGTTATCATTTTCTATAAAATATAGAAGTATTTTTGATGATTTATTAGCTTATAATCTATATCAATTTCTTTAGTGAAAATTTTTCTTAAATTTTTGGGGAAAAAGAAATATTTTCTACAACAAGGAAACTGATAAACCTTCAGGATTTGTTTTAAATTCTTGGAATTTATTCATTACTATTGTGTGGTAAATGGGGGCATGAATGTTGAGATTGATAGATATATCCACCACTTATTAATACATTGGTTTAATTGCTAAAATATTATTTTCTCATTTAAAAATCTTTATATAGTTTCAAAGATCTAAAAGAAGAAATGTTGGGGCTGGGGATGTGGCTCAAGCGGTAGCGCACTCGCCTGGCATGCATGCGGCCCGGGTTCCATCCTCAGCACCACATACCAACAAAGATGTTGTGTCCGCCGAGAACTAAAAAAAATAAATATTAAAAAAAATTCTCTCTCTCTCTCTCTCTCTCTCTTAAAAAAAAAAGAAGAAATGTCCTCAAAGTCCTTGGCACAGTATTAGTACATCATAGAATGATAATAAATAGTACCTAGGACTAGTTGTGAAAGCAAGACTCAGAGGCGAATGTATTTAGAAGTTTACCAGTACATATATAATTTAAAAGAGCCAACTTTAGGTGGAGATTCTAGTTAAATTAGGCCAGGAGGGAGGGAGGAACGGAGGGAGAAGGGAGGGAGGGAGGAATGAAGAAAGCAGGAAAGAAGAGGTAGTGGAAAGGGAAGTGAAAGGAAAGAAGGAAGGAGAGGCGAGGAAGGAGAAGAAGAAAGGAAGGAAGGAAAGAAGGACACATTCAGATAACACAATTCAAAGTCACAAACTCATAGATTATATATGGACTGTATATAAGTCTATATATATGATCTAGGACTATATATATATATATATATATATATGTATATACATAATATAGAAACTAGGACTATTTTATATATATATATATATATATATGTTTATATATGTGTTTATATTTTTATTTGTTATTTTTAGATATACATGATAGGGTATGTTTTTTGGGGGAAGAGGGTACCAGCGATTGAACTCAGGGGCACTCAACACTGAGCCACATCCCCAGCCCTATTTTCTATTTTATTTAGAGACAGGATCTCATGGAGTTGCTTAGTGCCTCTCTTTTGCTGATGCTGGCTTTGAACTCTGTATCCTCCTGCCTCAACCTCCTGAGCTGCTGGGATTATAGGTATGTGCCACCATGCCTGGATGTAGGGTATAGTTTGACATATTATACGTACATGGAGTGCAACCTATTACAATTTTGTTCCCATACTTGCTGCTGGTCATAATGTGGAGTTACAGTGGGTTGTGTATTCATAAATAAGCATAGGAAAGTTATGTCTGATTCATTCCACTGTCTTTTCTATTCCCATCTCCTGTCCCTTCCCTTCATTCCCCTTTGTCTAATCCAATGAACTTGTATTCTTCCCCTCCCTACTCTTAATTGTTATGGCTTCACATCCATATATCAGAGAGAACATTTGACCTTTTAGTGTTTTGGGGGATTGGCTTATTTCACTTTGCGAGATATTCTACAGTTTCATCCATTTACCAGCAAATGCCTTAATTTCATTCTTCTTTATAGCTGAGTAATATTCCATTGTGTATATGTGCCACATTTTCTTTACCCGTTCATCTGTTGAAGGGCACCTAGGTTGATTCTATATAGGTATGGAGATGATATAGATATGTGCAAATAACTGCATTTCTTTTTGGTTATTGTGAATTGAGCTGCTATAAATATTCATGTGGCTGTGTCACTATAATATGCTGATTTTAAGTCCTTTGGGAATAAGCCAAGAAACAGGATAACTGGGTCAAATAGTGATTATAGTCTAAGTTTTATATAGGTTGCCATGCTTAAAGAAAATTTAGAAGCTATCTAAGAAGTTTGGACTAGAAAGAAGAGGACCTTGTAAACATATTCATTTCTAACAGACTTTACCTTCCTTCTCTGGCATCCTTATGTTTGCCAATGTTCTGGGCTGCCAGTAAATGACTTTCATTACTGCCTATAATCTGGAATCTCATGACTGTTTTCTTTGCATGGTCATTCCTTGTGGTCAAATATCTTCCCATAAACTGTGGTTTTAACCAAATATATTTGTTAGTGATTTTGTGATATGAAATTATTATTTTAATCAGATTTTTGGAATTAAATGCACTTTCACAAATATGAAGGCATTTTGAATTAAAGAAATGCAGGTATCTACACATATCTGTATCATCTCCATATCTATATGGAATCAATTTGTTATAGATATTGTGCCATTCTGTGTATGGAGGAATGACTGTGCCCCTGTCTATTCTAATATGTATATATTACTAAAAATATTTCTATACATTATTATCCTCTGGGCATTAAACCTCTCTTTTTTTACATTGTATTCCTGATAACAACACACACTAAATGTGCTCTTATAATAACATTAAACTAATTATTCAAATCTTCAATATGCCCAACATACCCAATTATGTTGAGTGTTCCTGTTTATGTAATTATTGAGAAGCAAGGTTTCAGTGTGACCCAGCTCCCCTCTCAGAAAGCCTTAAGACATTGTAAATACAGGAGACATTTGAGCAGATTCATGATTATGAGTCTAGGCTCTGAATATAAATTTTCCATATTAAAATCATATCATACTAGAAACACATGAACATCAGGGGGAACACCTAAGGACAAGAAAGGCGATAAGCACTGTGTAGTATAAACACAAAGATAAGAAGCGCTTATTAGGCATTATAGCTCATTTATTTTTTTTGAACTCAGAAATGCTTATTAGAACATGGCTTCAAAAATATAGCAAAAATATTAAAGTTAGCAAGTGACTTTGTGTCAACTTTACAAAAACTTATCTTTGTTTTTGTAAATATATTCTATACCTAAAAAAAAAAAATTTCCCTTTGTGTTAAAAAATATCTGAAGTTATTGTCTTACTTTTTTTCTGAATCTGCCATGAGACCTTGGGTAGAGATATTTTATTTGAGAGACATTCCCATTAGTCAAGAGCAAGGGACTGGAAGTATCACAGAGGGAAGCAGGGAAAATAAATGTGTATGGATCCCCCCAATTTCTGTGTTGAAAGCTCAATCTCAAAGGCATTTGCTAATGATGCCTGAGAGGTGGGACATGTGGCAGAGTCCTCACTAATGGAATAACCCATTATGAGTTAATGATTTAGTGGGTTAACATTGGTGTGGCTTAGTTACAAAGGTGACTTCTCTGTGGCTCACTTAGTCAGTCTCACCAAGTGAGACTTGCTGTGTCACTTACTGTTATGACACAGTAAGGTTTGACCAGAGGCTTTGCCCATGTTGGTGTCCAGCTCTTGGACTGTCCATCCTCCAGGACTGTAATAAATAAATGTCTTTTCCTTGCAAATTACCTAGTTTTGGACATTTGTTATAGCAATAGAAAATGGACTAAGATAATCATGAACATCACTGTTACAGATAGTAAGTCTAATGACAGCAGAAACACTTAGAAACAGAGTTCCTCCCAAAATGTTGAGTTCAGAGGATAGGAGGAGAGGTATTAATATCTATAGCATGGATCTTAGGTTGTCCTTAGAAGTACTCTAGGTTTAGTGTTCTGGGTTGTGTTTTTCCCAGGTGTAGTAAGTAGGCTTGCGTACTTTGTGAGTCTCTTGGAATTTGATGTGAAGTTTCAAAAACATCTGCTATAAATATATCTCAAAATGATTTGAAGTAAGGGAATCACCACTTTGTGTATCTTTTATGAATAAACTCATTATTTCACCAGCTTTGTTGGAAATTTTTAGTACATTTTACTTGTTATTTCCAACTTACCATTTGAACCAGACTTGGTGGTACAAACCTGTAATCCCAAAACCTCAGGAGGGTGAGAAAGGAGGATCTCAAGTTTAAGGCCAGCCTAGGCAACCTAGAGAGAATCTGTTCAAAATTAAAATAAAAAAGAACAATGTCAATGACAGAGCACTCTTAGGCTAAATCCCCAGGACCACATAAGGAAGGAAGAAAGGAGAGAAGGAAGGAAGGAAGGGAGGGAGGGAGGGAGGGAGGGAGGGAGGAAGGAAAAAAAATCTTATAATTTGTAAATTGTAAAAAAATTATAAATGATTATGCAAGAAAGAAAAAAATCACAAGTACATTTCCTGGATATACTAAATTTTGTGTTTCACATTTTTTATTCACATTCTAGGTTACCAAATAACTTATTTTAAATTATTATTATTTTCCTTAATACACAAGAGCAACATATCATGTAGAGTAACGTTAGTCATCAGGTATTATATAGAAAGACTTTATATCACCTTTATATTTCATCAAAAAGAAGGTTCATAATAATTAACCTCAAATTTATGTAAATGTAGGTATTTCTTTTTTTAACCTACTAATTAATAACCACATTATAATATGTAGCTCACCATTTTTCATGTTTCAATGTCTTATAATTTCTTACTTTGAAATTACTACATAGCAACATGACTTCTTAACTATACTTATTTTAATCCAAACTTAAAGGTAACAAAAAAAAGATATTAGAATTAAAAGGGAAGCTGTTATAATATAGAAAAACTAAAGGATATTTAAAAAATTGTCTGAAAAAATATCCACACAAATTCAAAAACATTTTTTAAATGATAAAAATTGTACAAGGAGAATAACTAACCCTTGTAAATATTTCATCAGTTTACAATAACAAAACTCTTTTAGTAATACTAATGATTATAATTAATTTTATTAAACATGTAATTTTGTTTATATGTCTAAGTATTTGACAGCAGCAATTATTGTTCATTTTATAAAAAAAAATGTCTAATTTGGAAAGACCAAATACATTTTTAACTTGTAAAAGAGCTTCATAGCACTCTAGCAAATTAAATAGTATGTAATACAGACTAAGTGACAAAGGATTTCAACGGATGTGTGATTTATTGAGACACAGAATTGTGGCTTGTGCTCTACTAGGTGCTTTAGAGCTTAAAAAGCTTTGGATACCACTTTCCATTCTTCCTCAGTAGCATAATATCTCTCCACTTTTTTTTTAAAGTTGTACCTTTATTTTATTTGTCTTTATTTTTATGTGGTATCAGGGATCAAACCCAGTGTCTCACAGATGCTGGGCAAGTGCTCTACCTCTGAGCCACAACTGGAGCCCAACCTCTCTACTTTTGAAAATCCTTTGTTCTGACTTAGGAGCAGCTGATTGTAGATCCCTTACACCACAATAGTGGTCACATGACTGAAGTTAGGCCCAAACCAGATCTCTTTAAGTTTTGTTAGAATTTTGAGGACACACTTGATTTTTAAAAACTGATTAATCAGTAGGATGTGAAACTATATTTGCTTTGAATTATTTAAGGCCCTCTGTTCCAACCAATAAAATAGTTTTTTCTTGATAAGGAGATAGGGAGAAATGAACTCCACCATGGGAGCACCTGGGTCTGTTTTGCCCTAAGTCAGTCTGTGTTCAAGGACATGTTTTTTTGTGACTCCTCCTGTCTAATCCTCACTACCAAATACTTTCCAAGTCATTCTAGGAATGGAGAAACAGATGTGTTTTTAAAAAATTAATGGATACAATTAATACACATTAAACAAGTCATCCATCTTCATCCTTGCTTAAGAAATGTAAAATTAGAAGAATTTTATGGAATAATTGGCTGGGTGTAAATATCTAGACCCATTAAGAGTTGCATTTATTTATTTTTTTTCTCTTTTGTTTTGGGTTTTTGCTGGTTTTGGTGGTGCATACCTATAATCCCTGAAATTTTGGAGGCTGAAACAGGAAGATCAAAAGTTCTAGGTTAGTATCAGTAACAGCAAGATTGTGTCTTTAAAAAATTATAATAGCTAGGAGCAGTGGTGCATACCTGTAATCCCAGCTGCTCAGTAGGCTGAGGCAGGAGGATTGTGAGTTCAAGGACAGCCTCAGAAACTCTGCAAGACTCTGTGTCTAAATAAAATATGAGAAAGGGCTGGAGATGTGGCTCAGGTGGTTAAGTTCCCCAGAATTCAATCCCCCTACAAAAAAACAAATAAACAAAATCATCTTCATAATAAAGAAGTCTGAGGATGTGGCTCAGTGGTAGAGACCCTAGTAAAACAAACAAAAAATAAACTTTATATTATTTTACCAATAAATTTCCTTAATGTAGATAATGAATACTTCAGTGGAAAACTCTGGGACATTTTCCTTTATATTTATTACTTGTAAAGTAAATGAACATTCCTTATATACTTATATATGTCTAACTACACTGGTCTAACTACACTGTTGACCCTGGAATTTTCTCCTTCACACACACACACACACACACACACACACACACACACACATACACACACACACACACACACACACACATCTACTCATTGTGCTCATGCCTGTGTGTTTTACTATTTCCTTTCCCTGCCCATCACAGATTCCTCACTGATTCCATAACAAAGTCACATTTATTGAAACAGACAGAGCATTTTTACTATGATAGTTTCTTTTCAAAGCTCTAATGAGGGGGCTGGGGTTGTGGCTCAATGGTAGAGTGCTTGTGTAGCACATGCGAGATGCTGGTTTTGATCTTCAGCACCACATTAAAAAATAAATTAAATAAAGGTAATATGTTCAACTACAACTTAAAAAATATTTTTTTTTAAAAAAGCTCTATTGAGATATGATTAACAAATAAAATAGTATATTTTAGGGTGTACTACTAGTTGTTTTGATATGTGTGCACATTATGAAATTCCTTTTTTAAAGTTAACTAATTTATTTATTCTAATTAATTATACATGGCAGCAGAATGCATTTTGATTTATTGAACACAATTGCAGCACAATTTTTTATTTTTCTGATTGTGCATGATGTAGCATCACACCATATGTGTAAGTCATACATGTTTCTGGGGTAATGATGTCCATCTCATTCCACCATTTTTCCTGACCCCATGCCTTCTCCCTACCACTTCCTCTCCTTTACCCAATCAAAGCTCTTCCATTTTCCCACGCACCCCATATGGAACAGAATCCACTTATCAGAGAGAACATTAGGCCTTTGGTTTTGGGGGATTGGCTTACTTTGTTTAGCATGATATTCTCCAATTCTATTTACCTGCAAATTACATGATTTTATTCTCTTTCAATGCTGAGTAATATTTCATTGTGTATGTATACCACAGTTTTTTTAATCCATTAATCTATTGAAGGGCATCAAGATTGGTTCCACAGTTTAGCTATTGTTAATTGAGCTGCTATAAACATTGATGTGGCTACATAACTACAGTATGCTGATTTTAAGTTCTTTGGGTATAAACTGAGGAGTGGGATAGCTGAGTCAAATGGTGGTTTCATTCCAAGTTTTCCAAGGAAACTCCATACTGCTTTCCAGATTAGTTGCACCAATTTGAATTCTCCTCAGCAATGTATGAGTGTGCCTTTTCCCCCACATCCTTACCAACACTTACTTATTGTTTGTATTCTTGATAACTGCCATTCTGACTGGCATGAGATGAAATCATAGAATAGTTTTGATTTGCATAGAGATGCAAATCAAATTTTAATTTACTAGAAATGTTAAACATTTTTTCCTATATTTGTTGATCAAATGTATATCTTTTTTTCTGAGAAGTGTCTGTTCAGCTTCTTAGTCCATTTATTGATTGGGTTGTTTGGTTTTTGGTGTTAAGGTTTTTTTTTTTTTTTTTGAGAGAGAGAGAGAGAAAGAATATCTTTTTTGTAGATAGACCACAACACAATGCCTTTATTTTCATGTGGTGCTGAGAATCGAACCCAGGTCCCGCCCGTGCAAAGCGAGCGCTCTACCACTGAGCCACAATCCCAGCCCCAGTGTTAAGTTTTGAGTTCTTTAAATATCCTGGAGATTAGTGCTCTGACATGCATTGGTAAAAATTTGTTCTCAAAATATAGGCACTCTCTTTACTCATTGATTTTTTCTTTTGCTGAGAAGAAGCATTTTAGTTGGAGTCCATCTAATTTATTAATTCTTGATTTTATTTCTTGTGTTTTTGGAATCTTTTTAAGAAAGTTGAAGTCTCTACAGAACACTAAAGAAGAAAAATGAAGATCTTAGAAGATAGAAAGATCTCCCATGCTCTTGGAGAGGCTAAATTAATATTGTCAAAATGGCCAGACCATCCAAAGCATATACAAATTCAATGCAATTGCAATTAAAGTCCCCTCATCATTCCTTATGGAAAGAAAAAAAGCAATCATGAAACTCATTTTGAAAAATAAGAGACCCAGAATAGCCAAAGCAATTCATAGTAAGAAGAGTAAAGCAAGAGACATCAAAATATCAGACCTTAAACTATACTAAAAAGTATAGTACAAAAAATGGCACGGTATTGGTACCAAAATAGACATGTAAACCAATGATACAGAATGGAAGACACAAAAACAAACCCACATAAGTAGAGTTATCTCATACTAGACAAAGGTACCAAAAACATACACTGGAGAAAAGACAGCCTCTTCAATAAATGGTGCTAGAAGAACTGGAACCTCTTTGTTCCATTTGTTCAGGTAAATTTTTGTTGCTCATCAGAACTTATTCGAATGCCTATAACTTCTTGGGCAATTTCCATGTTCTCATGTGTACCTACTTTGCGGGGGGGGGCATTCCTTTTCTTTTAAGTTTCCACAAAAGATTAATACTTGCCTCTATTTTGGGAAAATATTTATCATATACAATTATAATAATTTATTTGAGTGGACAGCAAAAATATATGTTCATATCTTCTCATGTCTGTAATACATGTACATTTTCAAACTGGCTTGATAAATGAATAAATAATATCCTGGAAAAAAATCACAAAACACTATGTATGAATGATCCCTGCTCATTAGAAAGAATTCCCTTCCCAGAAATTTAACCTGCAGAGGTAAAAACTTGTCTACAATCATCTTGCATATGGAGATTTAGAGCCTATTTATTCATAATTTTTAAAACTTGGAAGTAACCAAGATGACTTCAGTAGATAAATTGACAAACGGTGGTACATACAAATAATAGTGTATTATTCAGTTTTTAAAAGAAATGAGCAAACAAACATTGGAAAGACAGAGAGGAAGCTTACATGCAATTGCTAAGTGAAGGAAACCACACTGAAAAAATCTGTACTATATGACTCTATCAATCAAACTGTCTGGAAAGGACAAATGTATGGAGATAGTAGAAATGTTAAGGATTAGTAGGAAGAGAGGGATTTAAAAAATAAATAAATTTCAGGGTAGTGAAATTATTTTGTATACTACTACAATGGTCGATAGGTATTACTACACATGTGCTAAACTCATAGTACACATAAATGACTAAACCTCAATGTACTCTATGGACATTGAGTTATAAAGATACATAATGTAGGTTAACAGATTGTAACAAATGTACTACTCTGTGCCTAACAATTACAGTTGAGGGTGTTGTGCGATTGAGATGGCACAGGGTATATGGGAAATTCCCTATACTTTCCACTCAACTATGCCCTGAAAACTGAAACTTTTAAAATACAAACACCATTTAAAGGAAATTATTTTTTTTTTAAATACCAAGATTTGTGAACATATATTTTATTTACAATCATAACTACAAATATATTGTTGATTCTTCTTATTTATAAAAGGATTTTTTTTCTTATTTTCATGCAGACTATTTTGTGTCTAATAGTTTCTAGAGCAAAACAAAGAAAACACAAGTACAGCAGTGAACTGCCTGGCCACTTTAATTGTGATTATTTAATCTCTGGCTGTCATACCATTAGGGAGACATGCAGTGGGTGCCGTAGAAATAGAAAGGTGGTCAACTCCCTTTAAACTTCCAGAAACCATTAGTATTACAATATGGTTCATCTTATTGCCAGTGAAAGGCCACATCAGTTCCATCTTTAGGAAAAAAAAAAACAAAAAACAGTGGTTGAATAAGTCACAATGAAGATAAATTACATTCAAAAGTGTTTCTCTCAGGAGATTTAAATTCAATAATAGAAAAACAATATAATCACGTTTGGGATTTGGTACTGCTTCTCCAGAATTTCATTTTATGATCATTACAAATTATACGATTTTAACCTTCATTGTTCTGGCTGGCCTTCTACCACCCCTTTTTGCCAACTGGATCCTGATGTGAAATACTGACAATTTTGCTTTTTGTAAAGTAAAACTTATATTGTGGCAATCTTATGCAATGTAACATTTTTCAGTCTTTAAGAAGAGGGTAAATGATGATTCAGGCATATATTTATGTTTACAGACAATTTTAAAATTTAATAATTGAGGGGTAAGTAACCTGTCAGTGGGTAACAGGAATAAAAGATTTTTTAAAGACACCTGTATGGTAATAGGAAAATCTGAGGCTATTGCCATAAATCCAGTATCAAACAAAATGTTGAATGGCAATGAAAAATTTTCCTCTCTCTGTCCAAGTGTGTGTGTGTGTGTGTGTGTGTGCGCGCGCATATACTTTTGTGTATGTATGCATATATATGTATAGTCATGTACATACATATGTATGTAGATAGTTCATAAATAACATAGTTTGTCTCTCTACTCATCTTTACTTGTCTTTTTTCTAGCTAGCTTCTCATCTGCGCATCTCAGTGACTCTATTAGCAGTTAATAAGTCTTAAAAATAGGTAATGAGCATGTCACATGGCAAAATTTTTCATTAACGGGGTGAGGAAAGATATAGTGATATAAACTTTGTTTTAAGAACCTAGATTTTCATTTGTTCAAGTGAAATGTACAAATTTGAACTTATGAGATGTCTCCCAAAAGCTCACATGTAAGACAATGTAGGAAAACTTACGGGTGAAATAACTGGGTCATGAAAGCCTTAACCAAATCAAGGCATTAATCTACTTGAATGGATTAACTGACTCTAGGTAGGTAGCATGTGGTTGGAGGAGGTGGGTCACTAGGGGGTGGGGAGTGTCTTTGGAGTATAAAGCTTGTCTGTGATGAGGGATGCCTCTTGGCTTCCTACATCTTAGGCTGCTTTCTTTTGTCACATCATTCCACCATGAGGTTCTGCCTCTCCTTGGACCCAGAGCAATGGAGTTAGCTATCTGTGGACTAAGACTTCTGAAACTTGGAGCCCTCAATAAACTCTTCTTCCTCTCATTGTTCTTGTCAGGTCTTTTGGTCACAGTGGCAAAATGGCTGACTAAAACATATGCTACATAGTGTTATTGAATAAAGATTAAAATAGTGTTCAGGAGACCTGATATCCAGCCTTATGTATAATATTGATAATTACTGTTACATTATATAAGTAAACTATTTCTAGTCTAGAATTGTTTATCTGTGGTAGGGAGATATGGTCCAACCAGATTAATGGCCACCAAACTTTTCATCCATAAATTCCTCCCTCACTGATACGCTTAAGATTTGAATTATGTATCTGCCTTATTACATTGAGTAAGAGACAGTTGTTTTCTTTCATTTAAAATTTTCTGTTTGCTTTATTTGGTGTGACTCTTTATAGATACCTTACAGAACTTTGAAAAAGAAGGCCATAACTAGTCAAACTATCTTGCTAAGATATTCAAAATTATATTCAGCTTGTTAAACCCTATGATTTGATAATTTATGATTTCTGTGAGACGTAAACTAGCTCTTAGGTCCCAATTATAAACTGGTTTCTGAAAACTCAGGTTAAATATGGATGGTGTCTCTGGTCCCTTCTAACTGTAACATCCCATATTTTCTTGTCTTTAGGTCTCCCATGTACTATTTGAAAGCTAATATACATAACATAACCTATCCGAGGCACAGCTGAGAGCATTTATAGGAGTTAAAATCGATTTGCACTCTGTTTAGACACAGCACTTGGTCACCACTGTACTATGACTCTTTCTTCACTCCTTGAACCTTTTTGTGCTTTTCTTCATTCAGTTGAGCCCATGAATGTCACTCAGTTTTCCTCATTTCATTCTTGTCCTGACTATGGGTCAGAATTCAACTTTAGCTCTTACAAAGTTATTGTACATTGCCTTTCCTTTTTCCTTAGAATATCAAAGACTAAACCAAGACAGGTCACAGGGAAAATTTTTTCAAAAACACCTTCACTGCAGAAAGAAATTACTCTCCTGCTCCTAGGCACACACCTAGACATGTATATATACACAAACGCCCCAGAAATTTTTGGTCATTTTTATTCTTAGGGGGCCAGGTTAGAAAGAAGGTATGCCTGGGCAAAGAGGAAGCATTTTATTTTTTTACTCCATGTCTACTGGACTTTAAATTTCTGTGCCCTTAAGTAACCTCATATAATTCCTCGCATTTTTTAAGTAGCCTCCGTTCCTCCCAACCTAGGTGTGATCAGCTCTGTGGCTCTAAGGAAGTGTGTGTGGAATAATCCATGGTCAGTACAGGACCTAAAGTACATCATCTCAGAGAACTTTAGATATGATCAATTATTATCATAATTGTTGGGGACCAATGCCAAAGCTCATGTTTAGGTTTATAAGGCTCATTACCTTCTTTTTCAATCTTTAATGTATACAAACATAGGGGAGATAGAGTCAGAATCAATGAACAAGTACAGTTGTCTTTCACCTGATGTTTACATATGTTCTTTTGTTTCCCTTATTAATATTACATCAACAAATATACTGTGGTGTAGGTTTTTCCCAAATATTTTATACAGATTATGTTTAAATACAGCAGTGAATCTCATCAGTATTCAGCATCTTCATCCTTGTTACTATATTCTCCCACAGTTCCTATGTGCTTCCATTTTTCTTGACAGTTTTGTTTTTTTCATTTAAAAGAAAGTGAATTTTTTTTTGTACCTGCTACAGTTAACTCAGACATCAATTGTAATTACGTTGAGAGGTATAAATAGTGTGATTTTCTTCAGAAAGAGCTTATATAATGAGAAAAGCAAAACAATGTTCATTACTCATTCTTCGGTTTCATTATTCAAGTAGTCATTTATTTATAAGAGGAAAATAACATTTTTGAGTATCCAACAACTATATATTTTTGTTGTAATTGAAAACATGGAAAACCCTTACCCGTTCATCATTGTTAAGCATACCAGGGATTGCAGTGATGTTCTATTGATCATAAGTAAAAAATTCCTGACATTTAGCTCCTTTAACCCTGATGCCTCCTCAGGCAGGTATTACATATACTGAAGGGCAGTGAACTGCCAGTTTCCAACAGCAAATCCTCTCACCCAAGAAACTGACATACAAGAGACTGAATATCGTGTATTCCTCTCTGTCCCACACTTACTCCTCTGAAGTTACAGGAGATGTTTTAAGGTCCAGGGACTCTCCTTCTGTGGTCCTTTGAGGTTTGTGATGATGGCAGAACTGCATGGATATGAGTGATTCTTCTCTATTTCCACTTCTTTCTTGTAGGAGAGCTTCCCATATACATGATATAAAAGGACACATGAAAAACAAGGGGTGCTAATTTGTATTTTGCAAAAGACTTTTGTGCATTCCCTGAGGGCCATGCTGAAAGAAAACTCTCTAGAAATAGACCAACAATATGAAGTTGTAAATGGAAACCCGATTTTATGCAAACATAATTCTATTTAATTGTATATGCTTATTTAGTTGTTGCCCATATTTATACAGTCTTAACAATTGGTGGTGGCAGTAGATAAACTAATCCTATGTATAAGATGAATGAGGAACAGAGGAACAGAATAATATTAGTGTGTATTTCAGAAGTCATGCCTTCTATCATTCACTTTAATATGGACGCTTTTTATTGTTGTAAATAATAATAATTAGTAATCATTTATTTAACCAATATTTATTAAGAACTAAGCACGAGATTCTGTTCTTAGTTCTGGTGACATACATCTATGAATAAGTGAGATCTAATTTACTATCCTTTGACTCTTACTTTCTAGTGACAGGGGATGAATACTAAGCACATAAACCAGTCACTACATGGAATATGCTGGAATTATTGTGCTTTCTGCACTCCACAAAATATTTGAAATTCACTCCATGCTTTCAGCATATTCTTACTGTACTTTTCTGATTAGATGCAAGCTTAAAACCCAGTGTCAGTTGTCTGCAAGGACTTTTGTCCTTTTGTGATTCTCTACTCTCTAGAGCATTGCAAGATTCCATATTTCTGGTGATTCCTTACTTACGGTGGTACTTACAGATGTACACATGGCCATGCTATTTCTTGACTGGCCGAGAAATATGTGGGGTACAAACAATACTAGTCTCCTGTACAATGTGAAGAAGTACAGTAATAGGGACATATGAGTGTAATGAGAAATTGTAACCAAGAGGAGATTCACAGATCAATACATAATCACCTTAAGGAAGCTACACAATTAATCATTTGCTCAATAACAATAAGAACTTAAACTAAGCAGTTTCATTTTATTGACTAAGAAACTCTAAAAAGTCAGCCTCATGGGATCCAACTAAAATCATAAAATAAAATTATAGTTATCTTTGAGATTTGCATTTTTAAAATGTGTTCATTTAATATTATTGAATTATAAGTGTCTGTTTACTGTATTTTAACTTGACATATATTTAATTTTATAACATTTTTTATTTTTAAGTTCTATTTTAGGTCTGTGTACAAATAAAAATGACAAGCTCTGTCTCAACATCCAAACTAGCAGAAACACAAACGGTAGAAGCAGTTTGTGGAAATCAATCTATGTCTAGATAAATATTGCTAGGATGCATAAATCTAGGGCAGTGATGTGTCAGTAGAATAATTTCTTATTGCCTTGTTGAAACAGGTAGAATGGGAGATTAGGTCTACAATATTAGTAGGAATGATCAATTAATTGGATTTTCTATGATAATTATTTTAGTTTCCATTGACTTGTATCAAATTATCACAAACATAAGGACCTAAAATGACACTTTAAAAAATCTTATTGTTTCTGTGGGTTAGTACTTTGAGCAAGGCCCATCTATACAATCTGCACAGGGTCTTACTTGCATATCAAGATGTTGGCTGGATGTGTTCTCATCTGAAGACTCAACTGGGAAAGGACCCAGTTCTAAGCTTACATGTTTTTTGTTTTTTTGTTTGTTTGTTTGTTTTGTTTTAGCAGAGGTCATTCCCTGTGGTTGTATACCTGAGAGACCAAATTTTCATTACAGTTCCTGGAAACACCTTTCAGGTCCCAGAGGCCACTGGTAGTTCCTTGCCATGGGGAGTTCTTCATTATGGCTACTTACATCAAGTCTGCTGCTTCTGCCTGCTGAGATAGATATGATGTAACATGATTATATTATTGGCAACTCATCTCTTCTGCCATAATTTATTTATTAGAAGCAAGGTCCTGATCTCCCATGGGTATGGAGATCAGGAAATCAGAAACCACCATAGATTACATGTAGGATCTATTTGCCATAGGAATAACCAACAGGAAAAAAATGGAATTACACATTTATTTGCTGTATATTTTATACCTTAGTGGTTGCAGCCACTATTATGATGCTGTTACAAACATCTTATCAACTCAGGACACCAGCTTAAAAACAGTCTTTATTGGTAAATATCATTTGTTTGGTAGAAGGCAAAGAGCAAGGGATCTGATAGTTTGATAGAAACTGCTGGCTCCTTTTACAATTATTCAGAAGTGGTCTAAAGCCCAGTAACATGCCATCAGTCAGAAAATATCACAAAACTGTAGAAAGCAATGTGTAATACTCTTAAAGGAGGAAGTACTATTTGGAAATGCAGGACAAAACCACCTAAATCTGCAATTAACATGCTGGAGGTGGTTTTATAAGCAGTCACAGAATTTAAAATTCATGGTACATACATAGAAAATTTGAATGATTCCATTCAGAAGAAATCTACATAGTATAAATTTAGAACTGTGTTCATTTTGAATCTTTGTACTTCCTCCATCTTTATGTTATAATTGAACCACCTTTCAAGCAATAAGCATTTTAAAATGCATATGCTTGATGAAGACATTTTCAGTGTTGTGGATACAGTTCTGCCTACCTGACCAAAGGAATTCTTAAGTGATATTGTCATCTTTGTTCAGCAGGATTTTGCTAATGCAAATGTTTTAAATTTTGCTATTTTTAAAGTTTTCTGAAAAATAATGTAAATGTGTAATGTAAATTATTAGCAAATTATTAAATTAGCACAAACAAAAATTGTCATACTTGGAAATGATTAATAAAATTAATATTAGACATAAATAAGATGGGTATTAAATTGTGAAAGATACAATAAGTAAATGTATAGAATGTGTTTAAAAGGAAATTATTTCATCTGCATTATGTAGATATTTAGGACCTATACTTTTCACAATTTGTATTGTTTTATAAACATTATATATACAAATAATTATTTTTTCATTTATTCATTCAACAAGTATTTAGAGAATATCTAGCATGATATTGCTCTAGATTCTAGAAATGGGACATTTTAAATCATTTGAATATTCTGACATATGGAGCTTTAAGTTTAGTGATGAAGAAAATAAATAATTCATGCAGAATATGTCATAGTTTTAGAAGATAAACAAAATATGAAGGCAATATGGAAACTTGGAAGCAGTTGGAATTTTACATAAAGGTAAAAGCGATTACTAAAAAAATACAGTATATGAGTAAATACCTGAATGAGGTGATAGAAGGGATTGTTCTGATTTCTGGGGGAAGATAATTAAAGGCAGAGAGCCCAGTACATGGAAAATTCAATGTATTATAATATGATATCCTCATAGAAAATGAGCAGGTGCTCATAGACACAAATGATATGTGATATGTTGAAAGCTCTTGAGATGGAATAAATGAAAATTGTTCATTTGGAAAAAATGAGTCACACACAGCGACATGTGAGATATTATCAATGTAGGGAGGGTAGAATCAGAAATCCAGTGCATAACACATGAATAGATAAAGAAAAGGCAGCATATATATTTTCAGAGGAATATCGTTCAGTTATAAAAATGATATCTTATGTACAGCAACAAAATGGATAGAACTGGAGGCCATCATGTTAAGAGAAATATCAGACACAGAAAGACAATGTATACTCTCTCATATGCAGATGCAAAAAGCATTGATGTGAATGAAGAAGTGATTTAACAGGGGCTGGGAAGATAGGGGGTGGTTAGGTAATGGGAAGCAACACATAGGTGGAAGCAACAAGTTAACAGTGTCCTAGTTCAGCACAGTGGAGTGACTATAGTTGACATTGACCTGTTATGTAATTTATGCATATCAACAAGATAGTAGACTAAAGACTCCAGATACAAAGTAATGAAAAGGAGATGGAAATGTTAATCACCCTGATTTGATCAGTACATAATATATATGTAGAAATATTCCATTATACTTCACAAATATGTACATTTATTACATGTTAATCAAAAATTTTAAAGTGTTTAAGGAGATAGAGATGATAACTATCCCAATTTGATAATTATACCATACATATATATCAAGTTATCATACTATAACTCATAAATATATACAATTAAAATAATAATTGATAATTAAAAAAACCCAGTTCTAGAACTTCTTGGTATCTAAGACAGAGAGAGACGGTTGTAGCTGATGCTTTCAGGTAAGTCCTGAAGATTTTCTCTCTCCTTTTTACTTTGGGGACCCGCAACCTTTTGGGAGTATTTCCTTTTCTTCATCCCTTAACTAAAGAAAAGTCAATCCTATCCCTAACTCAAAGGTAAAATTCTGATTGCTTAAGCCAACCATGCAGGTCTTTTCATTCTTCCGATAATTAATTTAGTAATTGAAATAAGACCTAATTTTGGCCTATGTAATTAAGAAAAATTTCCCCAGAGTTTCTATTTAACGTTTCTGTATTGATAAAATGTACCAAAAGAAATGCCCTTTCCCCTCATTTATTTCTTTTCTAAACACTCTTGTGTCTTTGAATAACCATTTCATACATCTGTTTAAAAGGAAAGCAAATCATATGGACAAAAAGTATAATACAGACAAGTTTTGGAAAATTAAATATATGGACAGAAGAGAACATGACTTTGTCATAGACACTGAGATGTTAAAATTCAACAAACTTGAAATTGTCACACAATTCGGGGTTCATTTGAATGAGATTGTAATCCTTCCTTATGGTTAAAATGGCTAAATTTAAGATCTTTCCATGATTACACCTTAAAGTCTGCAAGTAAAAGTAAGAGTGGGAAAAACAGCATGGGCTGTCAGATTGGCTATATTTTTGGTAATTTTCCATTTGCCAGATATCATTCTGGGCACTTGACAGGCATTAATTCATCCAATTCTTACAAATGGAGAAATGGGCAAAATTTTCTCCAAATATTTATTTTCTCTTTTCCTTGGCATCTTGCTGTTGGTGGGAAATAGCCTTAGAGGAGCAACTTTTCCCATTCTCCCTTGCAGTTAGGGCTTGTGATGCAATTGAGAGTAATCAACACAACATGAATAGAATCCATGTGAAGACCTCATATTTGGTGTGCACCCATGACCTTTGCTACCTCCAGGTCACTAATGTTGGAAACAAATTTTGAGAATGGTAGTTCCATCATTAATCTATAATTCTGAATGGTTGCATAAGGAAGATCATCCCTGCCAACACATCTAACACATCTCCCTAAGTGCTTTTATGAGAGCAAGAAATAATCTTTTATTGAGCAAGGAGTAACACTGTTCTGTACATGATACATATTTTATGCTATATTTATAGTCATTCTCTAAATGCTATGATAACTGAAGTGTGATTGTGTGTGCCTTCATGTGTGTGAGAATATTTTTGAATAAAGGAGAAGGCACAATTCTAGCTAGATTTTGGTAGGGAATTAGTATTAGAATAAATTAATTGGAAAGATTTCTTGTTTTTTTCCTCTCTGGAACTTTATAAATAGCTTTGGGGCTTATTATTTTCTTAATGTTTCATGGAAATCTGTAAAATGTTCTATTGACAATTTGTTTCTATTTTTAATAATTATTCTGTTTGAATTTTGTATGTCTGGGAAGATCCATTTTGTGGCTCTACTTTTTCATCGTGATCAGTCATCGAATTAAGAATTATATGTCTAGATCAAGACATAACAACCCCTGATATCTTCCTTTCTGTCTAGCATTAATTCACTAAAGATCTTTAAAGTGTATGTTTGCTCTTTCTTTTTAAAGTCATGTTAGCTGCTGATTTGTTTACTTTCCTTCTTACTGAAGAAATTTTATGTTTACTTTCAGTTACTTTTTTCCTCACCATTCATTGATTTTATTTTCATTTATTTTATTTTTTCAAAATATTTACTTTTATGTGTAATTGAACACAATACCTTTTATTTATTTCTTTCTTTGTTTATTTATTTATTTATTTTTGAAGCTCTACTGCCTACTAAGAATTTATTTATTTTTAAATGGTGCTGAGGATTGAACTCAAGGCTTGCATGTGCTGGGTGAGCGCTCTACTGCTGAGCTACAGCCTCAGCCCCCATCTTATTTTTAGATTTTGCTTCAATAACATCTATTTTTTTCTCTAACATCTGGAGTTTGATATTCCTTTTTTAATAATAAAAATACACAACTTTATACTTTCCTTTAAAAACTAATGCATCTATAATTTATTTTGACATGGAAATTTATTGTAATCCTTATTTTAGTTTGGATTTCTTTTTTGATTGGTGATTTATGATTTCTTTTATGATATTTAAAACAGTATCTGGTTTGTCTCTTCATGAAAGGGTATGGTCATTACCATCAGCACTGGGTTATTAATATTATTTTTTGTAACCTGAAGCTTTGTTATATTGTTAAATTGTTTCCTCACTGTTGAAATCATTGAGCTTTTTAGGCTCAATGTGTAAGTTTTAGGATTGTTTATAGGAACCTCTAAGGGAAGTGTATCCTTTTAAAAAAAATACAGAATTTGATGTATATTAATAATTCTTACCTTAATGTAAAACTTTGTGTTAGTGACTTTTAAAATATGATTTTATAGGATCTGAACAATCATTCTATTAAATAGGTGTTATTTTCTTTATTTACAGGAAAGTCAAGGTTCACAATTTTAAAAAGTAGTTAAAATTAGTGGTAAATGTTACATGGTAAACTTTGTACTCTCTGATACGATTTTGTATTATCTGCATTCCAGTTTCCTGTTTCTCTTTCAAAGGTATGTATAGTAACAGCTAAGTCTTATAAAGACTTTTGTGTTGGCCTTGAAGTTATTGTGTTCAAATTCCAATTTGATTCAATCAATGTAGATGTTGGCTTATATAAAGTAAGTGAGGAGATGCTCTATTTCTTAAATTATGAGAATGAATATGTTTAACAGCAACTGCTAAATCTTGTGTATGATCATATGTTATTGGAAAGATAACTAGTTAGTTTGAAAATCTATCACCTATGTATACAAGATACTCACTTCTCTGAATCTTAGTTTCCTCATTTACAAAACCATGACAATCATATCCCTTTATCAGTTTGAGGTCCATACTCTATACATTAGGATACATACTCAGTAAAATTCAAACATCTCCTCCTGACAAACTAATTCTCCTCTGTCAAACAGCGCATTCCAACTGAATACCCCATGTTTTGCGCTAATCCATTTTAGCACAGATTACGGCCTGAGTAGAAAACCACATATATTCTCTAAGTAAGCTGCAGGGATGAAAGGATATGCTGAGAATGGGAATGGGTGTATTCTCTCTTCACCAAGAGCAAGATTTCATATTTTGTGTCAAACAGGAATGATTAGATGACCCATATCTTGACATGAAAGGGTCTTGAAGAAGATTCTAAAATGCCAATGACTTTCTAAATAAATCATTTAGCACCCAAAGTAATATGCCCATAGTAAGATTCTGAAGGTAGCTGTGACTTGTCTCACTCCAGTCTTCCTGGAAGAGTCAGAAACTATCCCATCATCTGCCGGATCTTTCAAGGGACAATAAAGAACACGCTCAGTAACCTATGGTGGCCTAAACATGCTAACACCAGCTTGTGCTATTCCACTCCAGTTTTGGGAATCATTGACCTACAGTGTTCAGTTTATTCTCAGCCAAACTCAATGAGGTCATTTTCGTTACCCAGTTTTCAAATGAAGAAAACAAAGGGTAGAGGGCAGAGTGTTATTCAAAATCATATAAAACCTGTGTCTTGAGAAAGATGAGAGCTGCTCTTGTGTTTTAGGAATATATTGATAAACCCTGTCCTTGAAGTCATTGAGAAGTGATATTGCCATCAAAACACTAAAGCAAGAATAAACCAAACACGAAAGTACAAGGCCACCTTTAAATGAAAAATAAAAAGCACTTCAAGTTACAATTGAGGACAACTTGGATAGAGGTTCTAACATAACCCAAAACAGTAAGGGCTGGGTATGTAATTCAGTGATAGAGCCCTCCTTCTAAGTTGATGTTAAGAAATATTCATAGTCATAATATGCAGGAACTAGTTTTCAGATCACTTTGGCCTTTTGAATGCTCTAACATCAAACAATCATAAATTTGTAATTATAATTTTTCTTTGTGTGTATAGTATAATTTATATCTAATGGTAGTTTCTCTTCAATTTGTTGTGTCATGAAGAGGGTACATAATGCTGGCTTCTCCTGGATTTTGCTGTGTTTATCATCTCTGTATAAACTAGCTTTCTGGTTTATGCATCATTTTTTTTAATTTTTGTTTTTGATTTTTACTTTCTTAATTGAGTTTGATATGTCTGTTCGACTGATTCCTCTGTGGTGACTCAGTCTTGTTTTAATTCTCTCTACTAAAGTATTTTAAAAATTTCTCTTACTCTTATATAATAAAATTAATATTAGTACAGCAAAATGATATAATTTTACCATTTTTGTCGTAAGTGCATTGAATAAGTCTGAAAAGACTGAATAATGATTCAGTTCTCATTATCTCAACATAATTAAAGTATTACTTTTTTCACCTACAAAAATGACAAAGAATTTAATTAAACTGAAGACTCATCTTCCATGAGGCTACAGTGAAAGGGGTACCCATATGCTTTTGATGGCAGTGTAAATTGATAGAATCCTTCTAAAAATGAATTTAGCTTCATGTTTTAAAATATCTTGAAGAATTTCTGTTCCTTAACACCATAATTCTTCTAAGATAAAGTACTTCATTTTGCCACACGTCCAGTATAAATGCCACAATCAGAGAGAAGATGAGGTAGCTATAAGTGTAGACAGGTAGATGATAGAGGTACAGATGATACATTATAGCTATAAACTATAGGTTTAGATGGAATATTTGATAAATAAGAAATATCCAGGTTTGTCTTGATGCCCAAGGTTCTTCATTTGTATAAAATTGGTCTAGAATCCAAATGACACAATTAAACTACATAATATATCTAATCTGGTAAATATGAGAACATTCTGCAATTATTTCATGCAAGCAACATATCATAGAGAGTTTATCAGCAAACAGGATGATGGAGGCCAACCTTACACTAAAGCCTACCTTTCTCCTCAAAAGAAATTAAGCAGTGGTAACAGAGAATATGAGTTCTTAAAAAAAGTCAGGAAGAAACTCTAAAATCTATTTCTGAAGAAAAAGAATATCTTACTTCACCCTGGAAATTTACAAATGAAGCAATGGTTCTTGGTGGTACATCCTATTAATTTGCCTACTTGAGGTTCTGTAGTTTATGAGTAGAGGAACCAGGTCTAGCATACATATCACCTGGTTCTGCATCTGGTTGGGTTTTTAAAAATTCAAATGTTTGTTTCTCTTACATATGTGTTAGGACACTTTTCTACACTTTTACATTGCAAAAAAAAAATTCAATTTTTTGATCTTTAAAAGTTTGTTGGGGATATTTATGTATTAATGATTCAGTATTTTAGCATTGTACCTTACCTAGCTCATGTTAGAGTTTTCATGTTTCTAGCAACAGACCTCAAGATAGACAAGGTAATAATTTTGTATAATTATTCTGCCCCAGGGCATAATCTACAGTGACTGATTAATTATCAGGCAACCTAAAGACCAAAACTGAATAAAAACACCAGGGATGAGCCAAACTTTGCAGATGGCAGTGTGAGTGTTTAATACAGAAGCAAATGGGATTTTTGTCAAGGTACCTTTGGGGAAGTTTTGATACTAGAGTTATAAACTGATGATTGATGGCAGAAATGACAGGTAATTTAAAATGTCCTTTCTATAACAGGGGAGCAACTTTCTTAATATAAGGAATATGTGGCTCTGTGATAACAACACACTCAAAAACACTTTCCATCCTTAGTTGTCAATAATGTTCAAGATTTGATTACCAAAACATCCATTTTATATAAAGAGGTTACTTGTTTATTTGTTTGTTTATTTAATATAGGAGATTCCCTCCATCTTTAAATGTTTAAACTTTGATGTGAGAAGAAATGTTGTATGCACACAAAGATAATTCAGGGGGAGTAGAGAAAATGAATATTCCATTTTGTATTTGTTGGTTGTTTTCTATTTTCTGACAAAAGTTCATAGTAACATGGAACTTGAAATCTAAATATCTCAGGAACTTGAAATTGTTTGGTATCTTTGTTCCTTTGATGTGGTGTCATTGAAATGATAATAGTTCATGTTATGTGTATCATTTCATTTTGCTGGTTCATTTCTACTTTCCCCACTGAATCAGTCCTTTTCCATTACACTTTGGCTCTGTGTGAGCAAAACCAAATATGTAAGTTGAGTAGAGCTTCTAAGTACTATTCTTATTTTGTATTCTTTCCCAAATTAAAAAAAAAATGCTGACTCAACATCTTGAGTTTATTTATTATAAATAATTCCCAATGACACAACAGAATATAATTATATATATAATTTGTCAAATATATATTGGTGTTTTTATTATGGTGTAATTAGATGTATGTGCACTACCCAAATTGTGTTTGGATGAAAGATATTCATACTGTTTTTTTTTAATTTCAATCTTCTAATTCAAAAATGAAAGACATTGGCTCATGTCGATAATAATTTGCCACAGAACCATGAATAAAAATTCAAGACCCATTGTCTCCTGGCCTCAGATGCTTCAAATGCATTTTACTTTAGGGGAGCCACAAAAGTGGTCTGCAGAATTTTCAGAGAGAAGAGTGAAAATATGCTGGCCTTTGCAACAACAGATTTGGAGTGTGGGGTCGGGAGGTCTACTGAAAATAAAAGCAACTCCAATTTTTGAAAACTCAAGGGAGACAAAACCTCAGGTACATTGTTAAGTTATCCTTTAGAAGAAGACAGATACAAAAATTGAAAGTAGATCATCAAATACAGTCTACAGTGCTGTTAACAAACTTTCAACAGAATTTTATAACTGAGAGCTGTAAAGATGTCTAAACATTTGTCATGTGTACCACAACCACCAAGGTCAAAAAGCAAGAAAATTACAATATTGACCAAATGTTGTTGCCTTTTCACATTACTATAGAAGTAGCCAGGTATATAGGAAAGTTTCATCTAGATAGCAAAATGAGGGTTCATAAAAGAGAAATGTCAGGAGCAGTTAAAATATGGTAATGAACTGGGAAAATTATCCTGCTAAAGAGTGTATTTTCATTTAGCCTTGCTGCCTCTTGCAAGAGCTCTATGATTATATGTTAAGTGATAAGTTAATTTAAAATTACAATGGGTGATTTTAAAAAGATGAATATTCCTGGTACTCTTCAATCATATTCAATCATCAACCTTTTTTATGGGTTCTCAGGTAAGGATGGGACTGCCCTATCTGAATTCTCTGAAGGAAGAAACAAAAAAGAAAAAGAAAAGAGAACTGCAGTCTAGTTGGACAGAGAATCCATGCATTAAAATGCGTCAAATTTCTTTATAAATGAATGCAAAAGCTCAGAAATTAAGACACTGAAGATAAAACAGGCAGATAGTAATTTAGAATAAACCTAACATGTATAAGAACAGGTCAGTTTAGATGAGATTCAGAACAAGATTAAGGGAAAAGGTAAGTCCCAAATTCATTTATTCCTTTCTCTTGTTTTAGATGAGACTCATTATGCAATGAAATAATACTACATTGTTTAAAAGTCTTTGGGTATTTATAACCTAGCAGTAACCCACTTGTCTGTAGTCATTGTACTCTTAAGTACCAGTCACAACTTCGAAGTTTCATGGCAGGAAGTTGACTTTCAAATTAAAATGGCTTTTATTATGTCATTGTTGCTTTCTGGAATGTGCTCCAGGATTTGAGGCAAGGGAAAATGAAGCAGCCTCTAGTTCTAACTCGGGTGACAGTCAATCATGGACTTACCTATATGAGCAGTAGCAGGAACAGGCATAAGTTAGTTGGTTCAAGAAGGAAGCAGAGGAAAAGTCAAAAGTCCCCTGGATTAAGTGGACCTCAGCAAGTTAAGAGTTAAGCAACTGAAGTGGTGATTGCACTATTTATAGAGATTATAAACACAGGAAAGATGACACATTTGGAAGTGATAATGCAATGAGTATTGTCCAAGCTTTCTGGAAAATTTTATGATCCTAAATTCAAATGGAACTATGTGGTAGGAAGTACCATATGTAGGAATATGACCTAAATGGAAGCAACTCAAATTGTCAATCTAGACCTGTAGGACTTTTTTGGAAAGATAGAAAGCAGTATCTCTTCAGTGAATTCAATCACCTATTACACTTCCTTATAGTACATAGTTACATTTATACCTTAGTAGTTTAAAGTTGCTCAATAGTAGGAAAAAAGTCTTATATTATGATCTGATTTTCTTTTCTTTTTTATGATGCCTAACTCATGGAAATTTCTTAATTTTTATTTTCTGAAAGTTGTGTTTCTGGAATTTATTTAAGATAAATTCAGGTTATATTCAATAACAAGTATGAACTATGTTGAAACTGTAGGCTACTAAAGATAATAGAGAACTATCTTTTATGTATTACTCAGGATCTCTGCAAAGAATAAATTACATGTGCCCCTATGCCCCTATGCAATGCATTCATTCATTAATTTTTCACTCATTCATCAGCTTATGAATTTTGATTAATTATTATCTTTTTTAGATATATACTTTTCAGTTGTAGATGGACAGAGTACTTTTATTTATTTGTTTGCTTATTTATTTTTATGTGATGTTGAGGATCAAATCCAATGCCTCACCCATGTGAGGCAAGTACTCTATCACTGAGCTACTACTTCAGCCCTGATTAATTATTTTCAAGACCCCATGCCAGAACAAAAATTTTTAATTCACACTTTCAAAATATATGCAAGATAACAGTATTATATTGCAGATTTTGCAAAAGAGACCTAAATAACTTAATTTCCAGTAACATTTTCTTGCTTATGCTATGGAGACAATATTTTAATTATTTTTCCTTTACATATTCAAGCTTTTATCCTGTCTACATAGTTTTTTAAGTTTGTTTTGTTGTTGCAGAACTGGAGATTGAACCCAGAACCTCACACATGCTAGACAAGTTCTTTTTTGCTGATCTCCTTCCTCAGTCTTGTCTACATAGTTTTCATTTTATAGGTGATGAAAAATGAATGAATAAATAAATAAACTCTTTAAAAGAGTGGGAGTCTAGAAATTAGTAGATCCTTTTATTACGCTAAGCAATCTTGCATGACTCTTTTGGCTTTTAGGTCCTGAATTTCTTCTCTTTAAAATGTATATGGATTAGCAAATCCCTGTTACTTTCAGATCTATAATACTTGGATTTTGCTTCTTACATAATATATGAATTTTTATGCAAAACAATTGTTGTAACATTTGATTTTTTAACTTATATTTTCCTTCTGCCTGTGAACACTTCTAGTTAGGAATGGTAACCCATCAATGTTTGTTTCAAAGCACCTAACATAACATTTCATACATGTCAGTTACAAAATATATGTTTGACAAATGAATGATTTGCACAAATAATAATAATCCACAACCCAGACAATAAACTGTAAGTTAAAATTGATAGGTACTTGTCATGACATTTATGAATCTTTAAAACATATTTATTAAGTTCAAACTGTATAGCAAGAACTGGCTTTTTTTTTTTTGAAGGGGAGAAAGGGGGAGAGAAGAGACAATATTCATTTATTTCCAGGTAACTCAAAAGGAAATTTAATTATCATTTTCCATCAAACAAAATGCACTTGTATTCAACATCAAGCTCATATCTAGTCAGCTCTATGATTACTATATGACTGATAAGAATTTTCAAGTACCGTTTTTAATCGGATGTTAGAACATAGTAATGACCAATGCAAGATAAAAATCATTGCTTACATTAATTTTTCATTGTATTGTAAAGAAGAATAATAAAATGAGTCAAAATCAGAGAGTCAAAAATTAATGAAAATAATTTTCATGTAACATAAGAAAATGAAGAAATTTAACACATTGTCAAAATGTCATTTGAACCTACTGGCCCCTTGCCTAATCACATCAAGTCACACATGTTCTGTTCTTTTGATCATTGTCTGCTCAGGAAAACTGGTTAGAAATAATATCTTTTAATATTTGAAGTTGCAAAAAATACAAATGATAAATAACAAAATAATTTTATGTATATAACTAAAATTGTAGCAATATAATTTGAGTTTTAGTAATATAAAGTTATGCAACCTTACCCCAAAATACTGTGTAAATGTCAATAAAGAAAACTAGACTCTAAAAATCAATTAGGTAATGAAATGCCATTTTCCAAGTTGAAGACAACAAGGGAAATAGATATTATCTTTATTGTGTTGTCATTATCAATATTGTCACTCCATTTTCATAAATATACCAATTTTCTGGGAGATGGTTCTACCTAAGGTCCTTAGTAATATTTATATTTTTCCATATTTATAAGATTAAATCAATATCCTTCATGTTTCTGTTCTCTGCATGATAATCTATTCTGATGCCCCTCAATCCCAAGAGCCCCATTTCAATTGTTTCTGGTTTTATTAGTCAGGAATAGAGCAAAGGGTGAGAATTAGGTCTTGCAGGATCCAGCTGTCAGAAAAACCAGCCAGCTGTGATTGATTAATAGAGGAATGCATCTGATTGTGCAGTGCAAAACCTAGTTGCCGTTGTTTAATACGGTTCTGTCAGCAAAACCTTCTCAGCTGACAATCGTTATGGAGCAGCCATCTGCTTTTGAGGATTACAAATACTTTATCAAAATATTTATGACATGTTTCCTCTCAAAGATGATATCTTATCCCTTTCAATAGATTAATGCCTTGAGGGTAACTGCAAAGCTAAGTAGAGAGGAAAACTGAACTTCAAAATTTATCTCAGTCAAAAGCAAACCCATGCCCATTTCTTTCCCTCCTGTCATGAGGTTATTAAATTAATATCAACCAGAGTTGGTTACACTTTTATTCACAGATTTAAAGTCAGCTTGAATTAAGAGATAGCTGATATTTAAATTGCTAATTTGAGGTTCATTTACTGCTCTCTTTCATCAATTGTGTATGCCTATTTGAAATATAGAAGATTAATGAGGATTTGAAAATTAGATGATATATTTCTTAATTTGATGGAGAATATATCAGTGGACTTAGAAGTAGAATGATTCCCCCTTTCTAATGAAATGTTATATGAAATTCATTTATCTTAAATGAGAAGTTTGCAACATAGTCTATAGTAAAGAAATTGAGCCTCCATTTAAAATTTTATTTCACTTTGGCTTGTTTTGACCATAAATAGTACCACAATAATTTTAGATAAAAATGAGATAAAGAAAAATCTTTTGCTAATTATAACAAAACAGAAATATTATACTATAGACCTTCTCATAACCTTATGAAAAGTAAGCTTGAAATATATCAGTGTGTTTCAATGTACTTTGACCCAACAAAGGGTTAAATTCTTTTTGCCAGAATTTATGTTGAGATTTTAACTTTTCTTTTGTATATAGTACATATTTTTTTGAAAAAGAAGGAAAACACCTAGAATTATATTGGATGTCTTTCCCCTAATATATTTCATTATTTCATTATAGAAACAGATCAAAGATTAAGAAGCAATATAATTTGTCATGAGTTAGAATTGTGCTTTAAATAATAGAAAATGGCTTCAGTTGAGTTGCTGTTTGGTTTTATTAATTTATTTATTTGTTCATCGTTTGCCGAACAGATTAGCTCTGAAAATAGAATGACTCTCTGATTCTGTGAAATCACTTTGGGAATCAAAGTAATTAATTTTGGGGGGTTTTTGATATTGATAAAATAGTATAAAAATACTGATGCTGAGAAAACAGGGGCACATTACCACTGAACCACATCCTAGCCCTTTTAATTTTTATTTTGAAACTGGGTCTTGCTAAGTTGCTCAGAGTCTCACAAAGTTGCTGATGCTTGCCTCAAATTTGTGATCCTCCTGCTTCAGCCTCCTGAGTTACTAGGAATACAAGTGTGTACCACTATGACTAGCTAGATTTTTTTATTATAAAAGTAAAATATTGCTTATGTATCAAAACATGTATTAACATAGCAGGTACTTAGTATTATAGGAGAATTTAAGATTTTCTAGGAAAATAATCACAAGTCATGGGGTATGTAACTCCGTGATACACCACTTGCTTAGCATGAACAATGTTCTAGATTCAATTCCTAGCAGGACACACACAAACAAAAAGGTCATCAGGAAGTCAATATTGTGGAGTTCAAGGAGCACATCCTTGAGTGATAAAATCTATAGTGAATAATTAGAGATATTATGAATTCAATTTTGAATTTGCATAGGGCATTTTAAATGCTCCCCCCACTATATATTTGACTATGATTTGCAACAACATGTGAAACTTCCTGAGATTTTCTATTAGATTTCGTATTACTTAACTATGATTAGCATCAAATTCAAAGTATTGATTCTGGAATTCAATGAGAAAATGGAGATCACATATGTAAATACACTAGCACAGTGATTGGCACATGGTATTCTAAACAATCTAATCTCTGTATTCTCATAAAATATGTAAAACATGTTGTTATTGAGGTGTTGCAAACAAAGAGATATGGAAGCATAGAGTGAGAAGAGAGAGGTTAATTAAATTATAGAACTCAGGAAAGTTATAATTCACACATTATAATTTCAATAGTGCTGAAAATATGAGCAAGGATACATTTATATGCAATACATGTCCAATTTTGCTTGACCTCAATAAATATCTAATTCTTTTCAGTTTTATTCACAAATCACTCTACTATATGCTTAATAGAGTTCCAGTTTTAGACAAAAGAGAAGAGCCTACTAAGTAAATGAAATTTAAATCCGATAGGAATAAGAGTTCAATTGAGTAGAAATGAGAAATGAACTGAGTATTACCATGTGATTGAAGTAAAAGTCAGTAAAATATAGTATGGGTTACATTGTCTTCTGACATTACAATTACTGGATAATTTAGTCCAAAAAGAAAAAAAGGGAAATAAAAATTAAATTGTTATATTTTTATGTTAAAGCAAGTGTTACAAATATATTTTAAAAATTAATAAGGGAGATACATGGTATTAGGAAAATAGTTAAAAAGTCTTGCTAGCTCATAGTTAAAGCACTAGTAAAAGAAAGATAAACTAAACTTAATATAAGTTAAAGTACATAATAAATAACTTGAAATAACCTGATATGCTCTAAATAATCCAGATTCCCTATAACTAGCATAAAGGCATGTGTTAATGAATTCTGTGCCTTGGTTTCTTCCTCAAATCTTCCTATGATATTCATCTTATAGTGTCCCTATGTCCTATATACAGGATACCTATAAGAATGCATAAAATGTTATGAGACCTATACAAATGCTCACTTTTCATTATTATAGGTGTTCTATATATAATATGGTGGTACATAATGGGGTAATCTTTTTCCAGAAAAAAAATGACAGGAGTAGCCAATAGGAACATTATTAACCGCACATGATATTTATGTGTACCACTATGAAGCTTCATTCTTATTCTTTGTGCAAATGCACCCATATGCATTTATGCATTTCTCCTTTCTATTTAATATCCTTGTGGCTACCTGTTTGAGTTTCCTTGTGGCCACATCTTTCTTTGATATTTTATCACAGTAAATAGAAGAACATTTTTCTCCCTCTCAGTTCTTGGTTGCACCATATATAGTGCTTGGTTATTATGGTTTAGATATTAGGTATCCCCCAAAAGTTCATTGTGTGAGACAAAATGCAGGAAGTCTTAGAGGTGAAATGATTGGGTTATGGGAACCTTAACCCAATCAGTGAATTAACCCCAGTGGTAACTGAAGGCAAGTAGGGTGTGGCTGGAAGAGAAGGTCATTGAGGACTTGCCTTTGGGGTATATATTTGCTGAGCTAAGCTTAGTCTTTCCCTGCTTCCTGATTGCAATGTCCTGAGCCACTTTCCTCCACCACATTCTTCTGCCTTCATGTTCAGCCTTACCTAGAGCCCTGAGGAATGGGGCCAGATTTCCATGGACTGGGACCTCTGAAACTGTGAGCCCCAATACATTTTTTCTCATATATAGTTTTTCTTGTCAGGTCTTTGCCAATGTCTGGGCTTGGCACCAGAATCACGAGGCACTCACAGCTTTGTAGGTTCAAACAGCAATTCTTTATTCCCGCTCTCACACCGCCTCCACACAGGTCCAGGGGCAAACACGTTCTCCCGTCTACCCGCACAATTCACCTACTCCACGAGGCTATCTCCAAATCCCATTTTAATCTCACGAGAACTCAACGGGAACAAGCAGCAGGAACACCCTAATCCCAGCAATAATCTTCAACTTCCAACTTCCCTAAAACCCATTATCTTAAACTGGCAACGCCTTAAACTCAAGGAGCCGGTTACTTCCTCAAACCTGATCAGTTCTAAACCTGGATCCGCCTTGGTCCTTGAGCAAGGTCACCTTATTAAAGCATGCATGCAATGTCCCATCGAATGTCCTCTAAGCAGCATGGGGTACGCTTGGCAAGGAAATTTCGATGCGTCATTCCTACTTGGTAATGGCCCTCAGCAGGTCTTATATTCACAGTAGTGAAAAATCTAACTAAAATACTGGGAAATCAAGCAATCATTAAGAAAATAATTTATTTATTTTTTTTCCATTAGTAAATGAGAAAAAAATAATCAGTAGTCTCTTACAGAACAATAATACTGTGTGGATATTTTGTGTCCCTGATAAAATTTGTGACAAACACATTAGTTATGTGTGGGGGGGTGGTGGTAGATAATGGAACCTATTTCTTAGCTATTGGGAGAAAGTTATTTAGGTTTCCTTGCAGTGGCCTTCAGCAATTTCTGAAAATTACATGTACCAAGTTAGACTCTCAGATTCTACAAATTGTGAAATGAAGAAATGATCAACATTTCTTGGAAATGAGCTATTGTGTTACTCAGTGTCCTTGAAGCAATGTTATAATAATCACATAAATAACTTCAAAATGCAAAATAAAAACAAAAGAAAAAGAAAATAAACCCATCAATTTTATAACTACAGGAAAGAAAATTTTATAAATATTTATTTTTAGTTTTTTTTTCCTACACACACATGCATCTTCAGTAAAATGTATTCCTACACAAACATTCCTATACAAACATTGTCCCACATGGGTTATTCAGTAGCTACAGCTTAATGTCTTTCCTTCAGTATATTGTAATCACATTTTATTAAATCTATTTAAGGATAGACTTTGGAAACTACTTTCACAGTGACTATTAGATTTGATATGCATTTGTCAATGGCTAGATTTCATCTGTGAAACTTTAAAAAAAATCATATCATTACCCATAAAAAGATAAACATTGTTTAACAAGCCCTCAAAAAGCTTGTTTTTCAAAAGCAGAAGATAGGCAATAATTCAACTTAAAAAGTAAATAATTCAATTATGAAATATAGGGAAGAGATGATGATGCTATGGAAAATATACATTGTATGGATAATATATGTAATCAGAGAAGTAGGTAGAGGTGTTTTCAACAGCCTGGGCTGTGCAGCCTTAGTGAGAAGGTGAGAATTGAGAGACTGGATGAGGGTGTGAAATTAGCTCTGAAGATACCAGGGGAAATGGAGGACCATTTAGAGAGAAAGAACAGTCAGCTCATGGACCCAGAGGCTCAGGAACACCTGGCGTGTTCTAGGAGAGGCACAGAGGTTCCTAAAGCCAGAGAAAAAAGACAAAAGATGGCATTGGCCAATGTTGGGAAGGCACTTTGCATTGTCTTGTCAAACTGGTCTCATGCTAGATAAATCTCAGGAATGCAGGGCTTCAGGGATGTGGGACTGGTGGAGTCACAAATGGCCACCTGCATTTAGAGTGTAATGCTCTCTAATCACTCTCTTGACATTGTTCATTATGTTGTCTTTGATATTGTGTTTTGCTAGTGAAGTCCTATGGGACAAGGGAGGATGCTCTGGGGATTGAGATCTTGGAGCTTTGCCTCACTCATAACCTCACCTCCTGTGCAGGTAAGGTGGCTGAAATCACTTTGAATGACCCATTTGCCATGTCTTGGGGTGGAGGACCTGACGAAAGAGGAAACTAACTTTTGGGCTTCACTTAGAGGATCCATATTTTTACTTAGCTGGGCCTCTCAAATTGTAGAACCAGCCTTCAGAGTACATTATGCCACAGAAAAATGAAGTGATAATTCTCAAATTTTTAAAGGGTTAATTTTTTGCTGCTGACATAAGCTGTAGAAGGGCAGATGAGGGTATTTATTGATCAGGACTATCGTACTAATTCCAGCAAGAGACGAGAGCATCTCAGACTTAGTTGGTACCAGTAGAGATGGTAAGAAGTAGAAACCTACCAGTACTGGAAAAAATACAAATATGATCACCTGATCCACAAGACAGAGTTTGACAGAGGTCTCAAGACCTCCGGTGTTTGGCCTGAGCTACTTCAAAAACTGAGTTGCCGTAATCTGATGTGGAGCATCCTGGGGGAAGATGAGGTTTGGGAACAGAGTGATAAGAAGTTAAAATTTATTGATGTTATCATGTTATTAGCAAGACAAGTAAGAATAAGCAGATAAACAGAGTACAGCCCTGAAGAGAATGGCCTCGGTTGGAGGCATCAACTTGGAGTTTAAGCTCACGGGATTTTGATGCCATGGTGCACAAGTGAGATCACTGAAGTGCGGTGTCCATGGGGAGAAATAAAAGAGCAAGGACTTGTCTTCACCGGCCAAAGTAGGAGCAGGAAATTTGGAGAGTCTCGTGGAGCTGTAAACCAGCTACACAGACCTTAAGACTGAACAAGCAACCAGTGAGAGTAAGCAGTTTGTTTTTAGCATAGCCAAGAGAAGACCCCTTAACAAGACAGATCAGTTACAAACCAGATTCAACTTTTGAGAGAGATCACGCAGGGTTTGTGTTTGTATGCTGAACTTATTTCACTTAAAATAATGTCTTCCAGTTCCATCCATGTTGTTACGGTAAATGGATGGTAAATTGTTATGGTAAAGGATTTCTGTGTACTTGAATCAAAACATTACACTGGGGCTCATAAATATGTACACATAGGATGTGTCTATTTAAAAAGAACAATAAGAACTAGAGAACAGCAGCAATGTATCCACTGTATGACGGAATACTTTTAACATTAGTTCATATCTCAGTCATGGGTTTTTAAACTTGTGATGTATTTTTCTCTATGGTAAAAAAGGCTGTGAGGATTATATATGGGAGTTACATTATATTTGTGCTTAAGCCACACTATTTCTGAAGTGTATAATTGATTATAATAGTTTAAACACAGAAATGTTCCACTGCAGAACTATTCTTGCATAAGTCTGGTAAAATTTACAAAAGGTAAGTGAATCCCATACAAAAAGCTGATCATATAATGAAGAATGTAGTGGAAGCCCTGACTATTAGGAGAGGTGGTCCAGGTGCCTGAATAGATATATTTAATTTTGTAAGGTCTGTAAAATTTCCCCAAGTTATCCAAAAATTAAATGTGTACCCAAACAACTTCAAAACAGAATTGTTATGGAAATAGATAACTTTATTTGAAAATCATTTGGGATGCCATATGTGGTAATATTTAAAACCTTGGAAAAAGAGACATATTATGGGAATAGCAATTTTATTAAATATGAAAACGTACTATTAAAATAAGTGTCATATTATTATGAATAGAAAGATGGTCTCCAAAAACCCAGACTTCTGTATTAATGAGAGTAGAGAATTAAAATATTATCATGATGGATGAAAAGTTTCATAAATGCTATTGGGACAATTACTAGCCATTTGGAAGGAGAGATGTTTCTACCTCTCTATATATACAAGTACATATACATGAACAGTTACTCATGTACATAGATTAATAAGAAAAATAATTCTTAAAATTGTTATATTCAATGGATGGAACTGAAGATTATCATGCTAAGTGAAATAAGCCAGGCCCCCCAAAACCAAAGATCAAATGTTTTCTCTGTTATGAGCAAAGCTAATCAAATACCAAGGGTGAGGGTGATTAAAAAAAAAAGAATAGAGGATCAGTAGAATAGACAAAGGGTAATGAGGGGAAGGGAAGTAAACAAAATGTCTTTTTGTAGGTGAATGAATAATCCAAGATTTAGGAAATGTTCAAGAAGAGCTAGATGAGGGAAAACAGGCAGTCCTCAGACTCTTGGACTCATATAGAATCATATAATGGAATAATAGTGAACAATTTCAAAGAAATAAGCTATCAAGCCATGAAAAGACACAGAGTAGACTTAGATGCAGGTTGCTAAGGGAAAGAAGTCAGTCCAAAAAAGTTATTTCCTGCACAATGCTGACTACCTGAAATCCTAGAAAAGGCAAATTATAGAGACAATAAAAAAAATTATCATTGAATGGAGAGGTGGGGATGATTTGAGCATAGAGGATTTTTTTTTAGTGCACTAAAATTATTCCATATAATGCTTGAAAGTGGATAAAGAACACCATGCACCTCTCAAAACTCATAGAATAACACAACAAAAAGGGGGAACCATATGTGAACAATAGAATTTAGTTAATCATAATGTATCAATATAAGTTTTAAAAATAAGCCTATAATTGAGGAGTGAACTTCAAATATGAGTAGTAAAAATTATTTCTTAGTTCTAGTAGAAGAAACAGAGAGAAAATCCCCAGGGTGGCAAATAGGCAACATGAAAAAGAAAGATATTACAGTAGAATGAATGGAAATTGTTATCAAGTAGATAAGACATTGGCTTAATAAACAGAAAGATAAATATAAAATAAATTAGCTTCACAACATGGACAAACTCAAAGAGGGGATAAAATAGCTCAAGGAAAAAAATGTTAAGTAAATATAAAGAGAAGAAGCATGATTTCTGATAACCCTGGACATACCTAAAGGGAAAATAATAAAACTGACAGAAAAAATAAAATTGAAATTGGAAGAAGAATAAGATAGAATAAGTATAGGACAACCAAAAGTGGTTTGTGTGTGTGTGTGTGTGTACACACTATACAATATTCACTATAAAATTGTGTGTGTGTAGATACATAATTCCTGGGGGAAAAGGACAAAAAAAAGTCCTAAGAAATGTCACACAAAAAATAAAGCATAAGAGGACTTCAGTTTATGAAGTAAAAAGTGTAGTTCAATGAAATATTGAAATATAAATATATATGAATATAATATATAGAGAGATATACACAAATTGAAATATAAATATAAAATATATAAAGATATTATATTTCACATATTATTATGTCAGAACCCCACTATTATGTAAAACTATAATGCATTAATAAAAACATAAAGAAAAAATCAGTCTCTAAATGCATTCTAAACATTATAAATTTTTGTATATAAATTTATATATAAATTCATTTATAATATATAAATCAACTTTTACAGACACATACACACACACACAAACACACACACACACACACATATATATATAGAGAGAGAGACAGAGAGAGGGATTCCACCTTCTGGGTCCCCTTCTTCCTCCGGGAGAAGTCTTTTCTTCTGTCCTTTAATAAATTTCTAATTTCTACTCTGAAAAAAAAAAAAAAGAGACAGAGAGAAAAAAATGATAGTATTCCAAGAAATGGGATAATTGTTCAGATGAGTCCTTTCTTAGGAATTTACTAAATTTGGCCAAATAAGATATGAAATAAAAACAAAGGCAAAAGTTATCAACTGTCAATAATGTATCCATTTAATGTTAGGAAAAATATAAGAATTACAGTGATAAAAATAATATGAATAATGTTTGTCAATGTAGAAATCATGTACCTAAAAGTTTTAAAAAAGGTATAGTAAAGATACAGAAAAAAATATAATTTCTTTACTTATACTGTCTTTGAATATAGGAAGCTATTAAAGAAGGCATAAAATAATCATGATTTTTTGCATATTTAAAAGTAAATGAGGGTTGGAGATATAGCTCAGTTGGAAGAGTGCTTGCTTCCCATGCACAAAGTCCTGAGTTCAATCCCTAGCACCAAAAAAAAAAAAAAAAAAGTAAACAAATAAAAGTAGTATAAAATAAAAGTAATTTTATATTGGATAAAGGTATATAATAGGAAATACATTAATTAATCATTGAAATAGTAGAGAGTTGATATATTTTTCTTAGTGATAGATTTGTATCATCAAGTATTTGTAGAAGTAAATTAAACAAGGAATCTGTTGATGAAAATTGGTCAAATCATACTGTGTACATATATGAATATATCTCAGTGATTTTTATCTTTATGTATGTCTATGAAGCACTAATTTTAAAAAAAATCGTAAATAAGTGGGAGGCAGAATAGAGGGAGAGGAACAGGGAAGGCGAGACTGGAGAGAAGGGAAACTACTGTGAATTGAGGTGCAGAAAAATATATTCCATGTATGATTAGGTGAAAACAAACCCCACTATAATGTAAAACTATGATGCACTAATAAAAACATAAAGAAAAAAATCAGTCTCTAAATAATGTTTTAAAAATTGTAAACCTATGGTGATTCTTCTACAGAATCTTAATACAACTTTCAGAAATAAAGAAAATTCTTTCTTATGGACTATTACAAAAACAGAATGAAATGCAAACATAAGGAAAAGTTTTTAATTTTCTAAATATTTAACATATGCATATTAACTATAATCTTCTGCTTACTATTCACTAGAATTATCCATGAATCCACTCATTCAGTCTCCTCTAATGAAGGTATGGACCATATTTCCTTTTTAATTGCTGTCACCTTCTGCCACTGTTTACTTTCATCCTCAGCGATTTCTTATGTGCTTGTCCACTCTGTCAAGATGACAAACCCAGATTCCTTCAGGCCATAGTGTTTATTTGATATGGGATAACTCCATTCCCAGTGTGGTAAAATGTGCCAAAGTTTCTCTTCATTTTCCTCCTGTATGTTTATAACTTCAGTTTCACTTTATTTACCAAACCATTGCCAATAAAAATTAGTTTATACCCAACTCTTAATCCTAAATTCAGAGACTAAAATGTTTCCCCAAAGAAAGGCTGTATGCAGCAATTAAATATCTCTACAAAGACCCTTCAAACAAGTTGTGTTTAGACTTTTTTTTTCCTCTAGAAATAGGAGTTGCTTAATCTACATTTCATCAACAAAATGATGTTCATAATCATTATCGGTTTCTACCCATCTCGTGAAACAAGGGAAAATTTTATTAATAGAATATAAGAATAAAAGTTTTAATATTTTATAACCAAAGGTGCATTTATTGAACTTTCATTTGTACCAGGTTCTGGTGGCTTAGGCAGATGTAGTGAGTGTTCTTCAGGAAAACTCAGAGATTAGGTGTAGAAGACAGGGAGCCATGATCAATATCCAGTGCTAGAGAAGAACATGAAATATTCTTCCATGAAAATGAAAATGAAAAGGGAAAAACATATCCAAGCATATTCTGCAAATAAGTTTCTTGAGTTAGATCCTAGAACCAGAAAGTCAGTGTGTGGTCTTGAGGAGGAGTCCAAATGGTCTTGAGGAGGTGTCTAAATTATACCCAGTGATCAGCCGCTGCTTTAGTGGAAGAAAAATGTGTGAGCGCTTGAAGGCCAGGTGTTAGGAGCACAGATGGCATTAGGCAGAAAGGTACAGATTGAACAAATTTCATAGACACTATGGAAAATAAAACCTTTCCTAAAGACATGGTTGGAGATAAGAAATGACAAATATTTAATTCTAAAGGAGTTTCAAGAATCAGTAGAACCCTAAGTGAAAACATGCCTTATGCTTTATTTTGTATAATTTTTTAAAAAAACTCATTATTTCTTTCTGGATTACACACTAATATATAAGAAAAATTTTAAAAATTTGCTACTGTGTGGAGATGGAATTACATTGCTCCTTACCACCTGTTAGCTGTGAAGTCATTTCTAAGTTTTATCACCTTGCTTAAGCTCGGTCTCCGTATTTATAAAAGCAAAGGATGACAACTTCTCCCCTTGCTGGGAGTCTAAGAAAATGCACCATATCCTACCAGTACACTTGACAGTAATAGAGTCATAAATGTTGTTATTTCTGCAGTAGAACATGTCTTTGTGAGATTTCTGCTGAAGGGGTGGCTTGAATAGTTTTATTGGCAATATGTGATTCTCTCAGGAGTCACCATGTAGCATAAATGAATGGGACTGATGTTGTATCAGACTCATGGAAAACTCCATGTGTCTATTTCTCCTCTTCGACTTTGCCTTCATATTTGAACTGAGGGAAAAATAGAAATAACTCTAAAGCCACATACATAGCTGTTACAAGTGAACCAAAAACCATAAAATAATTTACCCTGAATCTAGCATTCAGAAGAAAAAAGGTACAGACAATAGAAGAAGAAATTAAGAAATGTCCCAAATTAAAACACCCCCCCCCATTAACAACAGTATCCTCTGGCATACAGAAACAAAGCATGATTATACACTGTCTGCCTTAGTGCCCAATGGTTTCCTTAGGTTACCATCTCACTTCCTGTCACTAATTTCCATCAATTCCTTTTTTTTTTTTTTAAATGAAACCCCATTTTACTTGAGTTAACCTGTCTGGTTGTTGCTCAACACATTGAAACAATCCGTCTAATAATCAATTCCTTTCTCCATTTTCTTCCCTAAGACACACACAATATTTTAGTCTCCATCATACTTCCACATCAACTGAAGTTCCTCTGGTGACTTTTGTCAAATTTGAGGTGTTAAGTGCTTGTTTACTTGGGTCGAACTGTTTTCTTTCCTCAAATCCTAGAACCCAGCTCCTCTGACAGTACATCCAGAGAAACGTATGTACATAAATGTGTGTAGAGGAGAAAAGAGCAGATATCCCCAAAGCAAACTGAAGAGAATTAGAAAAGTATTTTCCAAACTGATGAAACTTAGAACCTAAACAAATGCCATAAATATTGCCTCATAAATCTAATTTTAATGATTCTTGCTGTTTTACTGATCTCAGTCTTCCTCATTAGCACATCTAAAAATAGTTTGAAAAGTATGTGATTATCATATTGATGGTAGTATTACAGTTTATTAAACAAACAAACAGAGAAACAAAAGCTTAGAACTTTAGAAGACCTAAAGGAAAATGAAATAAAAACAGGACACTGGTCAGAAATGAGAATATTACTCATTCATTTGCAATACAAATATTCCACTTGTGCAACACTTGACAGCACATTTACTATTGACTGGCTCTGGTCTTCACATTTGCCAAACACTGTCAATTTCAGTACAAGAAGAACGCTAGGATAGGTGCCTTTGAAAGCAAGATAAGAAAACATAGTATGAATTTGGGACTGAAGTAGATTTTTTCCAATTTTCCAAAAGTCTCAGTTTGCAAAAGAGAAGGAACTTCCTTTTTTTTTAAGTCTTTTTGCTTTTCTTTAGAGGTATTTTATTCAATAATATATAATAAAAGCTTATATTAAAAATTCAATTGCTTTCTCTTTTCTATTGGGTATAAATAGCCACACTAGCCCTAAGCTGAAGCTGAAAATATTCTTTAGAGATCAGAATCTATTTAGTGCTGTTTTGGCTATGATTTCTATGGCCCATAGGAAGAGTCAATCTTAAGAGTACAAAGGTCTTAGTCACATAAACCTCCTTATAAGCCATTCATTATTTTGTACCAGAGTTCACACTTAAAAGTGAATTAGACAAGGAAATTTTTTTAAGCATAAAATACATTTATTCTAACCAAAATATAAGACCCAAAGGTCAAAGACAAACTGCCTAAGCTTGTTTTTAAATTCCAGGAGTTCATAATCTTAGAGCAGTTTATTCTTAGATATCTGAGAGAATATTTGATTACAGTCATAGTATAGTCATGTGTTTCTTAAGAAAACAATAACAATATAGCAACAACCTTTATTTTTCTAGTTTTATAAAACTGCTAGATATATACTTTTTCTTTAAACTTATCTTTTGAAATACAGTTAAAACAATGTTTTTCATCTACAAGGCTGTAACTCAAAATTCTGTCATAAAATCAATATATTATTAAATAGAGTGAATGCCCAAAATGATAACAATAAAATATATTAAACTTATGGCAACCATAGAATCCTGTTAAAGTATTCATTATAGCACATACAAAAGTAATTGTTGTTGTGTTGGGTTATGATGTAAAATATATTTCTGGTAAAATTATGTTTTTTGTTCCAGTTTAAATAAATGTCCCAAAATGCAATGACTTAAACAAACAGTTGCCATGCATTAGCTCTCACAATGAGGCCATTCGGAGATAGCATATTTTATTTCTGTTCCAGGATGTGATGTCCATGGCTTCAGCTGGATGACTGCTGTCCCCTGTAGACTCATTCACTCTTAAGTCTGGTATACCTGGATGTCTTGAAAGATCTTATTTGGGCTGTCAGCCAGAACACCTGCACAGGGCTTCTCCACATGACTGGAGTTTCCTCACAAGCTTGTGGCTGGGTTCCCAGGGCCATCATTGCAACAGAATAAGAGACCAAAGCAGCATTGTGCAGCCTCAGAAATTACAAGGTCACACACAGATCCATATAGATTCAAAAGGAAAAAACACATTTAGTGGGCTCTCTGCTTCCCCAGTGAAGAATGTCATGGTCACTCTGTGGTCAGAATTCCCATTTGTGTGGTCATCTATAGAAAATAAAAGTCGCTACCATAAATACCTACATAAAAAAAAATGAAATCTACTTGGTCTTTGGTCACAGCCTTAGAGATATTAGATGTTGAATATTTTCATGAGACATAAAGAGAGACGTAAAATATACTCAATTCACCCTGCCAAAATTCATGGAAATTGATATAGAAGGGGTAGAGGACAACCACTTTAAATTTAGGGAGAAAAGGCACATGATGATAGCGTCTTAAATCTAGGGAGATGAGTAAATCCATAATCATTTCCTCTTCTTTTTCTTTTCCGATAGTTATCCTTTGTATAACTGGGTAATAGAATTTCAAGTTTTAATTTAATTAAATCTATATTTATTGACTACTTATGAAACCTTAGACATTCTTGGAGTCATTCCTGTGGACTTTAAGCCAAATAAAGGACGTATTGCCGCATAAATATGGAATTTTAATGTATCGTTTCCCAAACTGTAATAGGAATAAATGGAAAATGCTATGGAGACTCAAGAATAAGGAAACTGCTTCTGCATGGTGGATTTGTAAAGCCTTCAGAAAAGAGCTACACTGTGTCACATTTGATGGCAGAAATTTCTTACAATGTTTATAAAATACACTACTAGTCAGGTGCAGTGATGCACACCTGTAATCCCAGCAGCTTGGGAGGCTGAGATAGGAGAATCACAAGTTATTAAAATCATTGCTAAGCTAGCTTTAGCAATGGCACTATGCCAAGCAATTCAGTGAGAGCCTGTCTCTAAATAATGTACAAAAAGGGCTGGGAATATGGCTCAGTGGTCCTGAGTTAAAAAAAAAATACACCTACCATTCTTCCTACACCCATATCCCTCATTCATTCTCCTTTGCCTAATCCAAAGTAATTCTGTTCTTCCCTAGAATCCCTCACCTGTGAATTAGCATGAATTGAACATTATTACTCTATGTGCATATATGACTACCCAACCAGTGTGAACCTACATCATATACAACAGAGAAGTTATACTCTATTTTTGTATATGCCCAAGTGCATCCCACTGTCATGTATAATTAATTAGAGCAAATAAAAATAATGAAATATTGCCATTTACAACAGCGTGGATGAACCTGAATTGTGTTATGATGAGTGAAATAAGTCAGATATGGAAAAATAAATTCTATATTATCTTCCTTATAGGTGGGATCTAAACAAATAGAGCTCACAGAAGCACAGAATAGAATGGTAGCTGGCAAAAGAAATGAGGAGATATCTAAGGACAAATTATATTGTTATAGTGTGTGCATGTATGAATATATAACAACAAATCCTACCATTACGTATAACTGTAACACACCAATAAAAATATGGGGAAAAAAGATATACTACCATAGTTCCTTAGAAAATAACACTCATAGAAAATTCTAGGGTTAAAATAGAACTACCAAAAAAAAAAAAAAAGGAATTCACTGAATACCCTACTGTTAAAGAGTCACCTATGGGCTGGGGATGTGGCTCAAGTGGTAGCGCGCTCGCCTGGCATGCGGGGGGTGCTGGGTTCAATCCTCAACACTACATACAAATAAAAGAAAGACGTTGTGTCCACCGAAAACTAAAAAGTAAATATTAAAAAATTCTCTCTCTCTTTAAAAAAAAAAAAGAGTCACCTACAAATATTTTCTTTACCATGTACTACTTGGGTAACCTTGGACAAACTATTAAACAACTTCATGCTTTGGGGTTTACCTAATAAATATATTTTTTAAAGTAAATGCTATCTCATATTATTATTAGGATGTTCAAATAAAATATTATTTGTGAAGTGGTTATTATAGTATCTGAACATATCTTGAACATTCAAGAAACATTGGCTGAAATTATCAGTACTGTTTTCAGTTTTTATGTTATTATTATAAATGGGAGAAATTTTTATGCAAATTGTCAGTACTGACTTTTTTTTAGCAAAGTGAAGCTAAGGGTGTAGTCATTTTTTGAAGTCATCATTAAAATACAAATGGAATAAGAATTATAAAGTTAGTCACTTGCTGCTGCTGTACTTCATTCTCATTATAGCCCTAATCACAATACAAATGAGGTTTTCCATTTTATTACTTATTTATTCAATATTTCTTTGTTCCTCCATCAGTAAGATTCCAATGAGAGAAGCAGAGCAGTAAAAAACATAGATAGGACATAATATATTTCTCTATATATCTATCTATAATAATTGGCTAAAACATTGGGGCTGGTAGGCAGGTATGAAATTCAGTCACTAGGTAAGTCTCCAGGAAAGGCAGACTGGCACTTGAAACTCTTGGTAGTGCTAAAGTTGCTGTCCACAGGCAGAGGGCTTAATAAAGGAAGTCTTTCACTTGTTTGAATCAGCTTCGTCTAGTTTATCTAGGATAATCTTCCATACTTGAACTTGTTCAACAGTATGAACTTAACAATATCTACAAAATGTATTCACATCACTGCCTTCACTAGTGTTTGGCTATCTGGAAATTGTAGACCAGTCAAGAAGTAGACTCATTAAAAGACAATCACCATGCCTCATTGATTATATTCTCTGTCTTGTTTGTGATTCTATTCCTACCACTGTAATTCTGGGTCATAGGACACACACACAGAAATATATGTTAAACAAAGAAGTGTGTGTTTTCCATGCTAAGTGGCATCTATAAGCCTTGCCAAGGATTTTGAAACACAGCCTATTGGCAAATGCAAACATGCAAATAATTCCAGTTTAGATAATAATTTTATGAAATTATTTGAGAACCTAAGGATTTCTGCAGTGCAAACAGCCATTATTAACAAGAGATGATTCCTCAGGAAGTCCCATTGGGAGGCTGTTAGATGGGTGGAGTTGAGAGAATATGAACCCCCAAACTAGGCAACACCAGGAAATTATAAATACAGGAAATTTCCAACAGAACTCTCAAAGATATGTTAAGGATATGCTTGATGTAGAAAAGGAGAGAGAGAGAGAGAGAGAGAGAGAGAGAGAGAGAGACTCTTTAGTGAATAAATTTGCTTGTAATAGTAAAAAAGCAGTAAGAAAATATAGATAGAACATAGTATATTTATATATTATGGATTAAGAAGATGCAAATTATTGTTTAAGTGAGAAGGAAAATAAAATAAGTCACAGTTTTAACAACTTGAGAAGGTGCTATTGGACAGAAATAAAGATGATATTACCTGGTGACTCTTAGTAACAGGCAAACATTAGTTTTAGTAAAAATTGGAAGAGTACAATTAACCGGAAATTCATATACATATAGTACATCGTGGTAATATATTTCACACATTGTGGAGGCCAATCCCTAGTGTAAGTAATCACATCGGTAGATGATCCTGCTGTTTAGGAACCATATAACCTTTTAAAAATATTGAGATGCTATCGCAGTTTTCAAGTTGTTCCCTTCTGATGTTTTATTAATAGTTGCAGCTGTTTGTTCTAAATGATTTAGTTAATATTTAAATGCAGAGATGCCCTGGGATTGTTAAAACTAAGTATACGATTAAAAACAATTAGAACATAAAAGAATAATACTAGAATTGGACAAGGTGGTGATGAGCTTGAATAATGTTGCATTTTTTTTAGGATTCCTTTGTGTCTTTCCATATTTTTCCTTCATTAGTAACCTGTATGTAAGTATATTTAAGAAAATAGAGGGGCTGGGGATGTGGCTCAAGCGGTAGCGCGCTCGCCTGACATGCGTGCGGCCCGGGTTCGATCCTCAGCACCACATACCAACAAAGATGCTGTGTCCGCCGAGAACTAAAAAATAAATATTAAAAATTCTCTCTCTCTCTCTCTCCCTCCTCTCCCACTCTCTCTTAAAAAAAATAGAAATAGAAATATAAGCTATGCAAAGTACAGTTATACTTTATATATACATATATACTTTATATATATACTTTATATATTAACTAATAAAGTATATTTATACTAATTATACATATATGGATATATATGTCTTATATTAAGTACTATTATACCAATGTTTATTGCAAATGTTATTGAATATTACTGAAGCAAATTATCTGTCAACATGATTTCATACAGGCTTCGTCATAGATAATGTAACCGATACTTAAATAGCCCTCCCCTTGTACGAACTTTAAAGTTGTGTGTTTATTTTATTCTTAATTGGCAGACACAATTTGCACATATTTATGGGTATCATGATGTTTTGATACATACACATGTTGTGAGATGTTCAAATCAGGATAAGCACATCTGTCCAAATACTTCACTGATTTGTGGTGAAAGCATTCAAAATCTTTTCTTTTTGCTTCTTTGAAATTCACAGTACATTATTGTTGTAGATTTTGTATTTTTATTATACAAGTTCTCATTGCTTATAATCTATAATATATATCCTGAGTTTTCAGAAAAAGAAAGTGACATGGCACAATTTACTTTAGTTTCTTGAGTAAATAATATTTATATGTTTTGACATTCTGAATAGCGTAGAATAAAAAGGTTGAGTAAACAAGTCTGGCTTCTGGTTCCAGATGGCTTACCAATCATCTGCATTTGTAGCTCCTCCCTCCTATGCCCCACTGAAATGGTCTACTAAGTATGAAATAGTGCAGGTCAGACACAGCACTGGCAATCTTGAGAGGACACCACCAAAAAGAGAATGGCGAGTAATTTCTTTGATGATTTAAGCATGTTAGGATTGAATTATAGAAAAATCCCAAAGGAACTAAAAGGCAGATGTATTTATCTGGGTGAAAGAGAGGAATGAAAAAAGTACATATTTATTTTCCCATTAGATCCACAAAATAGTTGAGACATTAAGGCCATGGGTCCAGGGACAATATACAGATATTGAAGTAGTCACTCAAGAATTAATTAAGTCTACTGCTATTCTCTTCTTCTCCTTTTATTAAAGCAACAAAAAGAATTTTCCTTCAAACAGATCTGCTATCAAACTTTTTGTTCCGAAAATAGAAACCATCTAATACACTGTATGTATAAAGGGTTCAAAATAGAGGATGATGCTTAACTAATTTGGGGAAGAGCTGGGAGTGGGATAATTAAGGGCATATAAGTTACTCTGGAAAGACAATAGTTGATTTAAAGATATGTTTGAATCATCAAAATTTATAGTTCTTAAAATGCTTCCTTTGATTCTGTGCAATTTTCAAGAATCTTTAAGAAGCTTCCAAATTTTAGTCTGCAAGGTGATCTGAGCAGTTCTTAAGAGCTTGCTGGGAAGCTGCTGGGACTCTTTCTTCTTCCCATAGGTCTATTTGCAACCTCCTCCAGAGAATAATGGCAAATGTTTCGTTGTGTCTGCCTTCTTGAGGACATTACTCTTATTATAAAATCATGATTGAGAACCAAACAGATGAACTTTCTGTAAAGTGCTGTTCCAAAGCATGGGAGAATGTTGTGCATTCAAATTGGCAACAGGCAACTAAGCCAAAATAAAAATGTGATTTGGGGATGTCAAGAATAGATTTTATACAAGAAAATCTAGAGCTAACTCAAAGAACCAAGATCAAGTAGACAGTAGGATAGAAGCAGGAAAATCATGCTTCTTTAGTATCCTTTGTCTCAACTCCCTGCACCAGTATCATGCCAGGCTCCTCTACAGAGAACCTGTGGTCAAAGTCACCAAGTAACCAGAGTCCATGAACAATGACTTTAACCTTTTAACTAGAGTTCTACCCTGATTGGCATAAAAAACTTCAAACACTGCCTACCCACAAACTTGCATCCTTATATCCTTATAAGAATGAATTTTATAATGTGGCAGAAGTGATACATGTCAGTTCTAAACCTGAAAATTTAAAGCAAAAACCTATGTAGTCCATAGATCCTCCTTTGAATCCTGCTTATATTCAGAAGGTGAGCTCCAGGTCTGCTAGGTCCTAGAATATGCCTAACTTGCCCAAAAATGAATCTAGATTTTCATCCCTCAGGATACAAATTAAAACAAAGTCTATGTAGCATTTATTTCCCACTTAAAATAACATATTTCTAGTCATTATTATTAAAAAATAGCATTTAGTCTTAATAACATTGCCTGTGGACCTGTAAATTCTATAGATATATGTGAATCCAATTATATAACAAAGAATGTAAAGGTAGGTAATGCCTGTCAGAATTCAATTCACCAAGCATGCCTCACCCTTACTTCTTATGAAGATTAGAATCAGAGTAGTCAGCAATCCAGGGAAACCTTACTGCTGAAACACCTCCAGCCTTTCTGAAAGCTCTGCTTTACCTTGATTAAACTAGATGAAATCTTTTTGTTCTATAGCAGCTAGCCCATCTTTATAAATTTCTGATGTAGCTTTAATGCTTATGGCACTGTCCCCTTGGGTGACATATTTGTGTTTGATGAATTTAAACATGAAGAGCTATCTGGATTGAGGAAGAACTCTGTCTATACCACCCCACCCACCCCTTTACTTTTCCATGTATCCATACTTTGGAGCTTACTGATGTTCCTCGTCCTGGTAGTCATAAAGTCCTACCAGTTATAAGTCTAATACTGTTTAACATAAAACTTAAAATAAAAGTGTGCCTTATCCTCTTATTAGTTAGCACAGTAGATTCAGATTAGATTTTATTTCTGAACAGGAAATAGTGATGCTTTTGTTTTTCAACAAAAATTCAATGTGGCATTATATTCACATATTTATACAAAAACTTCTTATTTGCTTTGCTACTAGATTTTTAGCAAACTAGATTTGCTTTAGATTCTGCAAAATTTTACAACCTTTGCATAAAACTGGTATGTGTGTGTGTGTGTGTGTGTGTGTGTGTGTGTGTGTGTGTTTCCTACCTGAAATATTTGTTCCCTCCTCTTTTTATTGCTTGGCCCTAATAACTCCTTGATTATGTCTAATCTATTCCACTTTCAGATAAAATGTCTTTGTCTAATCTCTTCAAAGGATCTGTATGCTCTCCCTACTACCCTTATTTTTTCTTTCATGGAGAACAGTATGATTGGAAACTATTTTATTATTTATTTATTTCATTTTTGCTCCTTTTCTTTTAAAATAAAAACAATGCATATTGTTGAGTGCCTGCTAATTGCCTGCCATTATTATAAATTCTTTGCAGAATTCAGCATATTCAATCCATTGGCAACCTTATAAAGTAATCATTATTAAGTCATCTTTGCAGATAAAGAAAATAAAATTTAGAGAGGTAGTAATCCTAGAATAGAATTGAAATTGTCTAAAAATTTTATGAGGAAAGATAGAGCCAACTTTATTATCTACTTTATTAATTGCACCTCCATGGTACCCAGTAAGATAACTGAACAAAAGAATAGAAAATTTACTGTATTGTGAATTTCTTAAGTAGTGACTGTTTTTACAAGTTTCTAAAACATACCACTCAAGAAAAGATTTCATTTTTAAATATTTTTAATCAAAGAATGATATTATAATATTTAGCAAATTCACAGCTATTTACTCTTCAAAAAAAATCATCAGAACCTCTAGGAATAGTAGGTAGCACAAGCCTATAATCACAGCAAATTGGCAGGCTAAAGCAGGAAGATAGCAAGTTCAAGGCCGGACTTGGCAATTTAGAAAGACCCTGTTTTAAAACTTAAAAATAAAAATAAATGAATTAAAGTGTTGGGAATGTAGTTCAGTGGCAAATCACTCCTGAGCATCACATACACACAAAAATTAAATAAATAAAAATCACTATGTTTGTTAGTAAGTCATGAATAACATGAGTTATTTTCACCTTGAAAAACATGAGTGATATTTCAGAGAGGGGAAGATATTTATGAACTTTTGGTGTCAACTGGGTGAATTTTAGGCAGGTGCCTCAGAAGGAGAACTGAACTGATTACAGGCAACATTTATGGCATGTTAGGCTTGGTTTGCTGGTTATGATGAGGTAAGGGTCTTTAAGCCAGTCTTGATTTTAGATGTTTACCAGGCTGATAGGCTTGGTTAATAGGTCTTGGTTAAGACCTATTAACTTAGTTGGTCCACTGTCCTGTATTCCAGAAGCAAATATGTTCTTGATCAATTAGTTAAATTACATTTGCTTGTTCTCACTGTCCTTTAACAAAAATAAGGGAAAGTCTAATATTGTTTGACATAAAACCTAACATGAAAGTGTGTCTGATCCCCTTATTATTTAGCAGAGTGGCTTCAGATTAGATTTTGTTTCTTAACAGGAAATAGTGACATCAAAGTATGGACAGATGCTTTTGTTTTTAAGCAAAAAATCCATACCACATTTTATTTACATATTTATACAAAAACTTCTTATTTACCAGTGTGAGGGCTGAGTTACAGGTGTGACTTGCTTTCTCTCACACATTGTGGCATCTTCCCTGCACATCCTACCAGATGACACATGATTTCTAATTATGTTTGAAGTCTGCATGCTTTGAACTAATCATTTTTACATTTTTCAATTCTAAATGAAAATGGAGCGCAGGGCAGTCAAACATGCAAGAGCGGTGTTTCTGAAGAGTGTCTGATGAAGAGGACAATTTATATTCTCACTACTAATTTTATTGACCAAAGATTTACAAATAAGTGGATAGAATGTTTCATGACACACAGAAAGAAAATGTATTGATATTCAATGTGCTTCTTTCTAGAAGTTTTGGATTTAGTTTGATATTGGGAATAATACATTCCCATAGTGTCTTCTGGTTGTTTGACTAACAGGTGCATCATCTCATCTTGCACATGTCTGTGAACAAATTATCCTCTTTTAAAATCTTGCCACATTCCCATAAGAAACAATTACTCAGTAAAAGTCACCATTTAATTAGGCAGAAGCTTCTATAATAAGTTTACTCTTTGTGGGCAAAGTGAATAAAATCTGTGTTGTATGTACAGAATTAATCCACATAATTATTCTCCTTGTCATCAACATGATATTCAGTTTGTAGATGGCTGCTTTAAAGATAGACGCATGTTCTTTTGAAAGACAGTAATTGTTTTAACACTCATATTAAACTGAACTGGAAAGAATCAATGTGAGTAGCTGCAAGGAAAAGGCATTGCCATCTGTAAAGTGAAGTTTTGAGAGAAAAGTGTACTTCTGCAAGCAGAAACTCGATTTAGGGCAGTTTTTCTACATTACTCTCGTTACGGAATAAAGCAATGCAATCCTGGTCCATTACGTGTTTTCTTGTATTTTTTATAAGGGCCTGATTACTAATCAAGGAAAATAAATCTGTATTTAGGACCAATAATCTTCAAATTTGGAGTGTTTTGACATTAATTTTCATGACCCCCTGGTTATCCCTATAATTTACTTGTTGTAATGCATTTCCCAATTTAAAAATCAAGCCAACCTTATTTCTCCCACACATTTTGTCCTAGCCTGTTTATCCTTCTGGCTATGAAGCTCACAAATGCTAAGTAAAACCAGGCTTTTCTTGGAGATAACATTGATGCTGTGATAGAATACAAAGATTTAGAGCACTCACAGCTTGTAAGACCATTATCTGCGGTTGTTTATAGCTTACAAGTCCTGTTCCAGAGCCAACATACTTATAGATACCCACTAGCATCCTTTGCTGTCCAATCCTGTACTTCTATTTGTCTCCAAAATTTTGCCAATCGTGTAAATTAAATTTGTATATGATCATGTTAGGAAAATCTGGGTACCAGATCAAGTGGTGATAAGATTTCCATAGAGAGTTTCTTAAACCAGAGAGATTATTTTAGAAATACCAAAACAAAAGAGCACTCTTGTTTTTAAATGATGCTGCCATATCGAGGAGATTCTGGAACATTTAAGGAAAACATTTAAAAATATTTAAATGATATAACAAGGCGTTAGGCAGTTGGGTTCTTTGTCTTCCGAATTCAAGGAATGAAATCCACAGACACCAGGATGAGAGCAAAGTAACAGGATTTATCAGAATAACAGAAAGAAAGCAGAGACCTCCTGAGGGGAGGAACCCCCAAAGTGGGGATGTCCGTGGGTGTCCTCTAGAGTTTTTAAAGGCATACCTGAGCGCCCTGCACAGGTGATTGGTGGGGTGAGGGATGCACTCCAAACTCAGATTAATAAACCAACAAGAAGTGCATACTTCCAATCTCTTTTTACAAAATTAAGAGGACAGGCTGGGGATGTGGCTCAAGCGGTAGCACGCTCGCCTGGCATGTGCAGGGTTGCTGGGTTCAATCCTCAGCACCACATTAAAAAAATAAAATAAAGATGTGTCCACCAAAAACTTAAAGAGTAAATATTAAAAAATTCTCTCTCTCTCTCTCTCTCTAAAAAAAAAATTAAGACGACAAACCTTACCTGGTGGTTTTTAACACATCTATTAGAAAGAGGACACATTTCAGGTAGGCGTCTGCTTGTGGGGACTGTTGCTCAGGGTAAGGGCAGGGTAACTAAGGAAGGGCTGCTGTGATTGAAGCTGTGAGGAACAGAAGCAGGTTCTCTAAGTCAGAAGTTATTGTGGTTTAATGCAGGCAGGGAGTAGAGAGTCACAGGATGTCTCTCAGACTCTGTCTGCTCTTTCAGGTTGGCATGTTGTCCCCTTCCCTTCCTGTCCTTCTCCAAGGCCCTTATCCTGGCTGCCTATGAGAGAACTATCTTCCTGCCTCAGTACCATACACTAATTAATGAACTCTTTGGAGACAAAAACAGTGATTTATTTTTATTTTCAGTATGTCTATTTTGTTTTGTTTTGTACTGGTGATTTAACCCAGGGCTGCTTTACAGCTGAGATCCCAGCTCTTTTTGTTTTGAGATAGGCATTACTACATTGCTTAGGGTTTTGCTAAGTTGCTGAGGTTTGACTTACACTGGCTATACTCCTTTCTTAGCCTCCTGAGTCGCTGGGATTATAGGTGTGTGCCACTGTGGCTGTCTTTCTGAATTTAATTTTGTGACTTTCAACATTACTGTAGTTATCTGGATATTGTCATTTCACTTAATAGTTAATCCAAGATACCATCTTATTCTGAGATGGAGTTATCATCAATTTTGCCGATGAAAAGAAAGCAGCTTAAAATAATGAGCCAGCAAAGGGATTGTTGTCAAGTGGCCTGGTAGGTTAGGACTCCTGGCTCATCTCCTTGCTGCCCTGTGATCTGGGGCATTGCAGTAAAACTCTTTGCTCCTTGATTCCTGAATGAAGATAATGAAAATCACCCATTTAAAAAAATGATTTTATTAGACTATTGCATAGAAAACTAAAGTGTCATGTGTTTGAACGTTATTACTAGCATTAGTAGTAATATGAAAGCAAACCTGTTAAGGGGTGTGAGTGAGGAAATAATAGTTTTACCCATGATTCTTGGTCCAACTTCCTCAATTATTAAAACTTACAAAGAAATGACAAAACAATTTTAAACAACCATGAAGATATTGTTTGGATGTAATGACATCAGCACAAGAGATACAGAATCATGCTTTTCTTGAAAATAATTAAAAATGCATGTGATATCTCTTGGGATGACTGTGACTTGAAATACAGGTGAGGATGCTGTGAGGTCTAAGAGAAAATTTGTTGGATTAAAAGTCAGACTCCAAAAAGAAAGTTGCATGAGAATCACAGCTATCACAGGGAACAACAACAAAAATATCATCATGAACAACAATCTTACCCTACCTAGTTGACAGGAGGTACATAAGGAGTAGTCCTGGTGGGAAAAATTTAAAAAAAAATATTGAAAAGTAAACACATAGGTGAACTGTCACTAAAATCTATGGGAGGTACACAGACCCGAGACACTATAACTAAATTAAAATTTTTAAACTGTTTTTGATAAAATGCTTGGGTAAGATCATGAAGGGGAAGGCATCAAAGGAGGAGGAGAAACATTTATTGATTGCTCATTTACCAACTACTATTCTAAATAATTTTATAAGCATCATAATAATTGATCCTCTAAAAAGCATGGATCAAAGTGAAGTGCTGCACAAGAATTAAATAATTTAGTCAAGGTCAGGCAGTTATGAAATAGCAGAACACAGATTTGTAGGCAAGCAGCCTGCCTTAAATCTATTGTTAAAAGAGCAAATTTTAAAAGTTTAAAAACTATGACTCTCATCTATATATGAAATTAACACATTTCAAAATTTCTAGTCAATTAATTAATTATTGAGGGAGCCAAAAAGAGCATTGTACACACACACACACACACATTGTGATAGATTACAGGCTTCAATATGAAATTGGTTAAGGGCCATGGGGGTAGTAAATCTTTAGGGTTATCTGCTCAACTGAACTGAAATTATACACACCTTTTCATATAAAATTGGACACACAAATTTACTACATCTATAATCTCTAATCAATAACGAACAGTTTAGTTGAACTGAGAACATTATTCTGGTTGGGCTTTTTTCCCCATGTGATATGGGAAAGACATGCTGATGTTCTGTCTTATTTCAAATATTCAGGTGATTTATCTGACACAATATAGCAGAATAATGTTTGTAGCATATCCCAATATAGTGCTACATTCATTGGGTTAAAATGTAATATTTGTGTTATGATTATTTTTGTTTTATAGATAATGAAGTCAATGCTCAGAGGGATTAAATAGCTTTGCATGCATGTTTGAGACTGGATGTAAAGTCAAGGTTTACTTTTTATATGAACTTCCACATTATTTTCTCTATATCCTGATACTTTCTATGTAGCATCATATATAATTCAAAACATTTTTATTATAAGATTTCATGTTATTTGCCATGTAAAGTTGTTTCCTTAATATTTTAGGTTGTTAAGTACAATCTATATTTGAAGTATGTTCCTAGCCTTAGGGAAAAATAAAGTCAAAACCATCTAGCTCCTGATTTTGAAAAACATATCAGCCATTCTATAAAATATTTTTCTTTGAGGCCAAGTAAGTATAAATATAACACATTATTTAAATAATGACTTTTATCTAATCAATACTTATTAAGTATATATTTGTGAAAAATACTATACAGATGCTTCTAAGAATTCAAAGACCAAGAGAACACAATTTCTCTTTTTATGGGTTTTCTAGTCAGCCAAATGGACATTTGAACATTGGTGTTTCTCAAAAATTTCTGTGGTTACTGTTATTCTCATCAAAGTCTTATTCATCTCTTGTTTGGACACCCATAATAAGTTCTCTAGTGGTTTCCTTGTCATAGACTCATTTTCTGTGATATGATGGTGGTGTTCAGCATTGCTACCAGGTTCTAAAATATATGAAATGAACCATATCTGTATTAGTGACCCATTAATAGGGGATACTAAGGCATATGAAAAGGACAAGGATAGAAAAAACTTACCTTGCTATGAAGTTAGGGAAAGGGGCATTTATGAAGGAGAGACTGAAAATAAGTTTGAAGGCAAAGTAAAGTTTTCTAAACAAAAGATTCAGGAAAGAGTCTTTCTTATATGGGGATGAAGGATGGGAATAAATGTGCACCGTAGTCATGGAGATGTGCAAGTCAGAGTTTTCTTCACAGAGAACTTCCTACAAGTGAAACTGTTAGACAACTGTTTCCACTCACAAGGCCTTTGGCCTCTGGTGCAGTTTTTGAGCTGAGGACTTCCTCTTCCAAAAACAACTCAAGCCAACGACCTAGAATAGAGACAGTACTAGGAGCTAGGTATTTTTGTCCAATGTATGACTCTTTTGTGGAATTGTGTTTTTCCATTACTGGGGATGGAACCAAGGTCATCATGCAGGCTAGGCAAGTGTCCCATCACTGAACTCCATCCCAGTCCTGTCTTTCAGTCAATCCTTTTATTCGAGAATTCTGTTTGATTTGCTGAGGCTTTCTCAGAGCTGCACTGTGGTCTGGGATCCTTCCTTCCCAATCCTTCTTCCTTCTTCAATTATGACTCAAGAACTGGATTGGACTCATCACCTGAAGACTTTACCTCTTCTATCCTTGCTCTCTCTCCTTTATCTTTTGCAGACATTACCTCCAATCAACCTCTTAGTCTTTGTCCTGTTTTACCATATAATTCCTAGAGGGCCCAACCTGACACAGAGCATTTAGATAGATAAAGAACGGAGGGGAACAAAATCACGTGATATGTTAAATATGCCTCTCTATTTGGAGAGGTGTGGATTTGACTCCACAATTTCAGAACAGTGAGTTAATGCAAGTATATAAACTACTAAGAAATTACTTGAAAACAATATTTGTTGTAATACATTTTGGTCTGTTGAACACCTCATCTGAAAGAAGACATTTGTCAAGTAAAATGGAAACAAAGGTGAATACGACACCTATCCTGGAAGAAAGCATTGACTAATAATCCAGGGAATGGGAGATTTGAGAGACATGTTTTCAGTGTAGAAGGTGATACTGCCTTGCAGCCGGGTGCTGTGATGCACGCCTACAATCCCAGCAGCCTGGGAGGCTGAGGCAGGAGGATTGAGAGTTCAAAGCCAGCCTCTGCAATTTATCGAGGCCCTAAATAACTTATTGAGACCCTGTCATTTTAGGGTCATGGCTAGGGATTGTTGTTCAGTGGTTAAGTGCCCCTGGGTTTCATACCTAGTGCCAAAAGAAAAAAAAAAGTCACTATTGCCATTGAGAAATGTCCTCTGAATAGAAATGTTAGCCTTTAAAGTCATGCCATTCAGGGAAGGGAGATTTGTTGTTTGCACTGAACCAATATCCCACCAGGTATCAATCCCAACTTCAACAGGGTATTAATAACTGGTTCACCTTTCCATATTAAAGATGAGAATATACCAGCACTAAAAGTAAGTAGGTTAAAATTTCAGGACTTTAGAGTGTCAACCAAGAAGGTTAAATTACTGTAAAAACTCAATCTTATTAAACAATTCTTGCTTTTAGCATTGGGAACAAATATAGTTGATTGGAATTTTATTAAGTTATCAAGATATTATTTAATCAGACTCAGATGAAGCACTGAGATTTAAGCAAAAAGCTGTGATTAATCAATTTTTTCATCATTGTAGTTTACAGTGAGCTTTTTAGTTTATCAGGAGCTTCTGATGAATACATTAATGGGGGTGAATTTATAAATAAAACTATATACTTTCTTAGAATATTAATGTTATGCCTATGGTAGAAAGCCAAAAAATAATTACTAAAGAACATCTTTGAGAAACAGAAGCACTGGTGTATGCATTTCTAATAAATTACTTACAGTCCATTATGGGATAAATATGACTTTGAACAAAATTTAATCAATCAGCAGAAGACTGTGCAATGAAATTGCTTGAGGCAAATATGACAACTGTCCTTACATTTTCCTCTTCCCTCTGAGACACATTATATGCAAGGACTAAAAAAAAAGTTGACTCATGCAAAAGCCCTTTTCCTTTATGTGTAAAATGAATAGTCTGAAGAAATATATGATCCAATTGAGTTGTCATTGGGACCCATTGTCCTTCTTTCTACACATGGTAAATGATTCATTTGATAACAATAAAATCCAGTTATGCAAGTTACAGATTTCAATAATATATTAGATTTATGTGTTTATCCCTGCAAATCTGGAAAACCATTTTATATAAATTGAGTTACTCTATCCAGCTTATGGATCCCAAACCTCATATGGCCCAGACTTTTACCACCAGACAGTATCTTATAGTTACTCAAGAGTACCAGATGGAGAACTATAAATATATAATATCATGTTTCTATTATGTTACACTCCCTGAATTATTTAGCTTAATCTTTAAACAGATGTAAATTCAAAGCCAAAATGGTCACATCTAACAGTAAAAGAATCTATTTATATACCACATACATTATGAACATTGTTCTATAGTACCTTCTTTTATTAGCCACACTGTTCTAAGAAATTCATTTCCAAGAAGATAGCTGCTGCAGGAGCACCATAACACATAGGGAAGTGATTTAATTTGGGGGAAAGACTAAGGAGACAAAAGTGAAACTGACTGTGTCAAAAAATATGTATAATGGCATAGTAAACTCCAGGATGCATGAGAATGCCGTCCTGGGCCATTTAAAAGCATATGTGAGGCAATGTGAAATATTGATTATGGTAATAAAAATAAATATGTTCTTGTGGCTCTAAAAACCTAAGCTAGTATAATAGATGCATATACAAGAAGAGAGCATATGATAAAAAAATTTACACTGGCAGACTTATTCTTTATCTTATTAAAAATAGATTTTCATTAATATAAAAAATATATTCTATAAGCATATAGTTTAAAGCAAAACAGAATATTTTTACTTCCCAAATCTGATGGCCTATGCTCCTCCTGTGTATTGGTTATCTGTCTGATGTTTATCTATATAGATTCTCCTTAGTTTTGGTCTCTTTCATTCCTACATCTATTTGTAGTGTTCCTTTTGGTTTTTCTTATTGTTTTCTACCTTAAATATGATCAAAATTATTTATTTTTTTGAACTTAGCAATTTTCACTCATGACTAGCTTTTGAAATTATTCTTTTGCTGCTAAATATAGATTTGCCCCCACCATTTTTTTGTGTACTTTTACACATGGTTTTCTGTATCTTGGATGTAGAGTTTGTAGATTGCCTCTATTTCTTTATTACAAAGGAGGTTGAATAGATTTCCTTTAGTTTGTCTTTTGGTGAATAAGTTACTTTTTTATAGATGAAAAATTACATTATTTAAAAAAATCAAACAGTAGCTATCTTGATACTTCACATAAGTAGATGTTAATAGTTTTCTTTAACTTCACCTTTCTTTATTTCAATTGTTATTCATTAATGGTGTTGCCATACTTTTACTTTTTTCTGTTTGTGTTTTATAAAATGCCAAAATAGTACTATACATACAGCAAGTGTGATATTCTAGAGCAGAAGGTTTTGAACTCAAATGAATAAAAATATCAAATCCAGAATTCATGCCATTGAATCACTGTTACTTACTCGGGGTTTTGTTACTTGAACTAAATTGTTGTAGAATAAATAATAAATAAATAAAATACTTTTTACATATATGCAATCCCTCAGAGAGTTTCTGGGTTCAAAAGCTACAAGTAAGTTTCACTCTTACCCTGGAAGCCTCAAATATTTATTTCTAAACCAAGAATTGCCACAGGAGTTAGGTTCTGATGTAATAAATCCGCTTCTTCTGTAGCCAACTGGATAAAGATGAAAAAGTAGGAGACAAAAATTCAGCAGAGTGTGTGGGCCACAGATTTTCACAATTTTGCCTATGTAATAAAAGGTAATGATGCCCTCTTTTAAGTTTATTGTGAAAAGTTAGTGAGACCTAATAAAAAAGAAGTCTACCACGCACCAGACGGAAATGGCTCATATATATCAGTTCATGCTTGCTCCCAATTTATTATTTCAGAGGACTCAGCTGTATGTGAACCTTTGTATGTATCCTTCCTTTCGATCGAAGAGCATTCTAAATACATTATTCTTAAACTTTCTATTTTTTTACCTAATATTCTCTCTATATTTTTTACCATTAGTTGGTCTTAGAAGTATATATACATCCTTCCAAGGGAATTTAAAATATATATCCACACCAAACCTTTTAAATATTTACAGAAGGATTATACATGATAGAAAAAATTAGAAAGAGCCCACATATACAAAGATCACTGAATGGATAAAGAAAATAAGGTATACCCATGCAATGGAATATTATTGGCCATTAAAATGAATGAATAATTAATACATGCATGAAACTACATGTGTGAATGTATGAAGCATTATGGTATGAAAGAAGTCAAACTCCAAAGACACATTCTGTATGACTCCATTTATACAAAATTTTCCAAATAGAGAAGTGCATACCAACAGAAAGCCTATTAGTGCTTGCCATCAGGCGGGGTATAAGACAAAATAGACAATTACTGCTACAATTATGGGTTTTCATTTTTAGGAGATGAATTGTGGTTGTATCATCTTGTGCATATACTAGAAAGCATTTGATTGTACACTTTAAAAGGGTACATTTTATAGTATGTGAATCATATATCATTCTAAAGATAGTAAGATTTGGGTTTTGGACATGTTGCATTTTCAATGCTTATTTGCTATCCTAATGTATCAATTTTATTACCCCATTTGAACCTGTAGTTCATTTCACAAGCAATGCAGTCATTTTAGTTGATTCTTATGCTAGCTAAACACTCCTAGGCTACAGAGCTGTTCGGGCTTTATACCATGACATTTGCAAAATTCTCTGGATGTCTTTAGTTCTTATTCCCTAACAACTTACCTCTGCTTTTAATATTACTGCCAGATCTGCATCTTTCACAACCACCAGCAGCAGCACATCCATGATTAGCCCTAGTATTAACAGAATCCATCTAGGTATAAAGTTCTTAACATAAACTACTTTTACTAATCTAAAAGTACTATAAATTTGTCATCATCCCATTTTACCTTTGAGGAAACTAAGATTCCAAAAGTTTAAATAATCTTCCACGTTTATAGAACTTGTAACAGTCAGGGTCACATCACATCATATTTAATATCGTAGGATAAATAGGTCAAAATACAAAAAAAAAAAAGAATTCTTTGCTTCATTCTCATAGAAAAGAAAAGTTAATTCAAGAGTTACCAATTCAATCATCCCATAAAAATGACTTTTAAAAAGACTAATAATTAAGTCAGAATCACCAGTTTCTCTCGGAGAGTCTAATACACAAAAATATATTACAAAATTTTAGGATATATAAGTTACAGAATTTAGAATCTTTCAGAACATATACACATTAGAACATGCCATTGGCTTGTGTGATAGAAATTACTGTAGAATATGTGCAACCTGCCCATCATGAAAATGTATTTCTTAACTTTGGAAAGAGCCTCTATAGATAAATATCTATTCTCATAATGTTAGGGTCTGTAAACAAGTCAAGATGGCGCCTGGCATTTTGCCAGAGGGAGTGGTTTGTGCAGTAACACCAAGAAGCCATTAAGTGTGGAGATTCCTTATTGGTTGACTGCTTATCTAGTTTATGTAAATTAAGATAAGCTGTGTGGAATGTATACATTCCGCTCCTCTCCTACAATAAACGGCTCCCACTCCTGCTGTATCAATGTAAGCAAGTTGTTCCTCACCCTCCGGTTATTTTGCTGCAGCCAGACTGCGGCACTTGTGATTTTCCTAGCAATAAGAAAACTTTCCTGTGATTATACAATTTATTTCTTTTTGGAAATCAGTAGAATTCCTATTTTGTCAAGTCATTGTAATATTTGGTAGCTCTTATAAAGCCTGCATTATTGTATTCAACGTGCTCATTAGGAAGAGGAAGAAAATTATCTGCTATTTAATTATTTATTTTTGTTAATCACTGCAATGAACTTTGCATGCTGATAATGTAACAGAATTGTACATTATATGTATTACAAGGATTGAGTTGGATAAGCTGAACTATTTTGATTAGAATAGATATTTTAATCAATTCAAATACAAAAGATAAAGGTTAATTTGTTCTTACATGCTCCCCACTGACTCTGTGTCTTTACATATTCCATAACATATTTGAAAAACATAGGTTGCAAGGTAAGTGTCTTAAATATTCCTAAAGTCAAATTTTCTTTTATACTATGCCTTAAAAAAAGTAATTTAAAAAGTACTCACTAAATGAATCTATGAGTAACTAAATCTGTATTTCTGCTCTCCATCTCTGTTTCTAATGAAACTGCAAATTTATTTAGATTGAAGGATCTCCATTATCTTTTTGTATCAGCTGGTGCACATATCATGGATGCGAACACATCATAAGTTGTGCAACAAATAGTTAATTTGCATTCTAAATGTTACATAAAAGCTTGCTTGATATTTTATTGGTTTTGTTATTCAGATTGCACACAATTGGTAAACTATAATGTGAAATCAGTTACAGTATCTTTGAAGACAGTACAACGTTTTCAAAAACATCATCCTCCTTTTTCTTATTTCATCCTCCTTTCCTCTCATAGATACCTGGTTTTTAAATTTATCTTCAAATTTCAGGAATATATTTTACCATTTATTTTGGAAAATAATTAGAAAGTAAAATAACCATTTTTGGAAGCGATTCCATGTAATACCTGTAAAACCGTTTACTCACCAAGAAAGAACCTTGCTACTCAAAATGTGATCTGCATAACAGCATCTTGATATCACCTGAGAGATTATTACAGATGCAGAATCTCAGGGCTGACTGCAGGCATACTGAGCAAAACAGCAGGATTCCCTGGTGATTCTTCCATACATTTAAAATTGAGAAGAACTAACATACATTACTGTCCACTTTCATTTTTGTGCTTTGAAATATGTTTTTGGGATATGGAGTTTCTCTTTAAATGATTTCTTTCTAGGGCATACTACAAAAGATACATTTCAATATGAGAACATGTTTGGGTCTAAGATGCCAGAGCAGGTAGAATATGTACTTATTGTGGTAAGAATCATTCTTCTAGATGGGTAAGGAGAGGTGTCTTCTTTCTCATGATCTTGTTGGCCATGATTTCTATGATGGGACTCATTGTCATTTTCTAAGGAAGTTGAAATGCACTCTCTGGTCGGCTATTGATAGCCAAACAAAGGCTCACCTGTACTCTGCTCAGTTAAAAAAAAAAAAAAATCTCTCAATAGCCAAACTGTCTTCTCACTCATGGTCCTGTGTTCTTAAGACAACCCACTTCATATTCTTGGGGATAAAAGAGGCTAAAACGGAAGGAGAGAATATTTATTATCATTCACTTATATTTTTGGTGGTACTGAGGATTGAACTCAAGAGTACTCACCCACTGATCCACATTCCCAGCACTATTTTGTATTTTATTTAGAGACAGGGTCTCACTGAGTTGTTTAGTACCTTGCATTTTCTGGAGTTGGCTTTGAACTTGCAATCCTCCTGCCTCAGCCTCCCAAGCTGCTGGGATTATACATGTATATCACCATGCCAGGCTAGGATAGAATATTTAGAAAGATGTAATAGTCATCCCTGTTGACCAGTGATTTTTATTTTTTTTTCTTTCCTTTTTCATTTATTTTCCAAACACTGGGTGCTTTCATTCAGACAAAAGCTATGCTACAGCAAAGATAGTCAGTTGACTTCATATTCTCAATAGCAATATATTAAAACGAATACATCCATTGGTTCTTCTAATGCTTTCTTTTTTTTCTATATTTTCATGAATAGTTTAGTATACTGAATAATATTTTGACCAGAAAGGTAGAAATGTGGATGGATTCAGATATGAAGCCTTGTACACTGAGCAGAACAAGAGACGATATATTTCTGGGCTAACGTAGCTCTTAGAAATGACACAGATTGACATCAACCATCTCTGAACCTCTGGCTCCTTGATTTCATGAATCAGCTTCACTTTCATAAAGCTGGTGATAAATGTAATTCAAATCCTCTTGCTTACGGTACCAAATCAGAAAAAGAAAAGAATAGAATTATGAAAAAATTGTGAAATAATAAGAATTTTGAAGATTTTTAATCCCACTTGTTGAGAAAGTTTTGATTCTTATCAACACAAATTCACAGGTGAAATGTTAGTAATGCTTAATTAAAATTCTTCCGTGAATGGATCCTGGCTGCCTTTGCAGAGTGCCAGGTTTTTCAATCCAGTCCCCAGCTAGTTCTCACTCACACACTCTAGTTTTGAGAGTGCAATGGATTATTTGAATTGACATTACCAATCCCAAGATGCCTAAATGAGCAAGAGGTTATGAATATTATAGGGAGCTTTTCTTTTCCTCAAAGCCTGTCCTGAATTCAGAATTTTCTTGAATGTTCAGAGAGCAGTGAGGCAATGCCATATTCAGCCCATTGGGAAGGAAGGGAAGGAATAGAAAGCAATTAAAGATTCTAAGGGGAGCAATAAACAAACCTGTCCCACTTACATTCAATTTGAAGAATAGTATTTAATATCTCCAGAGTGCTTCACTGGCTTTGGTATCTCAGTTAATTACCTTGCAATTTTAGAGTTGAATTCCTACTATGAGTTATGAACTGTCTTTGGCTCTGACTATGCAAATAAGAGCAATGTAATCCTAGATCCTGTGTCTTGCCTCTAACAGTCTTTTGCATTACTGTCAGAGTCATGAGGTTTTTCTAAAACATAAATCACCCCAAACTAACTGATCTTTATCAATTCTGATCACCAAAAATAGAATCCAGAAATCAAAGGCCCTTTATGATATTGTTCCTGCTTATTTTTTCTTAGATATCTCTTGTCTTCACCCACGTTGATACTCTGATTTCTACAGAAATTCTGTATTCCATCCCACATATGACTTGTCTAAATGGTGGACACTTTGAAATTTCAGTGTCTTATGTTATTCCGGTTTCCTATAAGGTTTCAAAATTTTCTACTCACTTTCTACATGAGTGTAAAATATAAAGTGAGATGTTAAGTCTTTCAGGAGGCCTGTTCTACAGATGAGATCAATGTTCCCATGTCAGGACAGTTGTCCTATCTACTCTACAAAGTTAACTCCGACCAACCCTATGGACTATCACAAGATTTCTCAATAGACCAGCCTAGGATCTGTCAGTATGTGCTAAAATGGATTTTTTTAATGAATAAATAATTATAGAAATAGGCCTAAGAAATAGGCCATGAAATTACTCTCTTTTTCTATTAAGGTTCCCATGATATTTTTCAAAGAAATAGAAAAAGCTGTCATAAAATTTATTTGAAAAATAAGACATCCAGAATATTCAAAGCAATCCTTAGCAAGAAAAGTGAAGCAGTCGGTATCACAATCCCAGACCTTAAATGATACTGAAGAGCTCTAGTAACAAAAACAGAATGATATTGGTACCAAAACAGACATGAAGACCAATGGTACAGAATATAAGACACAGAGACAAACCAACATATATACAGTTTCCTCTTACTAGACAAAGGCACCAAAAACATACATTGGAGAATAGATAACCTCTTCAACAAATGGTGCTGGGAAAACTAGAAATCCATACGCAACAGAATGAAATTAAACCCCTATCCCTTAGCCTGCATAAAACTTAAAGAGGATCAAGGACATAGGCACTACACCAAAGACCTATGCCTAATAGAAAAAAAAAAAGTAGGCCCAAATCTATATCCTGTAGGTTTAGGAACTAAATTCTTCAACAAGACTATCAAAGTGCAAGAAGTAAATTCAAGAATCAATAAATGAAATGGAAATTGTGTCATAGGTCTTTAAATCTGTATTTTTAAAATGCCCACATTATTATGTAGTATTTGGGCCTTTAATATGATGAAGTGAAACTTAAGATGTGTGCTAATCATTTCTTACAAATAATAGTGCCTTTTAACCTGCAGTACATTAGGTTTTAGGTGGCCAACACACATCTAAGTAAATACAATTTTAAATAGCCAAATCCCTTACATGTTATAAAATTCAAAAATTTTCTAATTAGAAAAAAAAATGTTTCAAAAAATGTAGTCACACTTGTCCTCTCTGCCACCAGCCTCCTCTTCAGAAACAACTGTTATTGCCAGTTTTGTGTGTAGTATTCTAGACATGTCTGTGTGTAACATGTGCTCACACATTTAATGTGTTTCCATTAATAACATTTGACATGATTTCACTATTTAAAATTTCTACTGTATATCCTATTCTATCCATGCTAATAAAATATAAATTCACATTGATATAAGCAAATATCCTACTTTAGAGGACCAAGATATGGGGAAGGAAGGAGCTGAGTTCCCAAGTTTCATTTCATTACCAATAAAATAAAGATCAGATAAAGCTCAGTTGCATTTGTAAGTGTACACATAGGCATGCAAGTGCATGCGCACACACACATACACAATTCACACAGCTTTAATATCTCTCTAATATCAAAGGCTTGATTTAGGGTTTGCCTCAAATGAAATCTAGACTCCCTGTTGTAAAATGGGTATATAATTCATTGAAATTAGCATCATCTATTATTATTTCTAATAGAAAATGCCTTTAAGTCTAATTAAGTATTTTTTGTATAATTTAATATTTTACTAAAATCTATTTGCATAGTCATTCCATTATTTTTTAAAATTTTTCTTATTCACTTGCACGACTGAAAATTTGGATTCAATAATTTGTGAAACAAATTATGTCAATAACAAAATCTGAACTTCACAAATCTGACATACTTGGAAGCAACTTTCTGATATTTATGTTGTTTTGGCATATCTAACCATAGCAAAAAGAGTTTTACAGAAACCTACTAATGCAAGCTATTAATATAAAAGCAAGACATTTATTTTTAAGGTCCACTAGGGCATAATGATGGCAAATTGCCATTATTACATTTTCTGAACAAAGCCATTATCATATGTACATATATTTATTTCACCCTCCCATTAATATGTGTTATTTTAGTGATTAAGTTGTCCTATTATTTCCAAAAATATAAGGCTTACTTAATTATTTTGATACTCAAGTAAATAATGTACTCTGAGAGAGAGTGTGTGTATGTTTGTATGTTTGTGTCTTTGTTGGTTGATATCCATCAGTATTGAAAACCTATAACTTCATTTGAGAAATGAAACTGACATCCCTATTTTCCAACATATTAGCATTCTCAAAGTGAAAACATTTAATTCAAAACAGTGTATTTGGCTCAAAATACTCATTTAGCATTACTCATAAGGTCACATTAAATGCACTTTGACAAGGAAAGAAAAACATTCAGGAGACCATGAGAACCATTTATGAATTTATTAGCTAGCAATCATAACTTTTCTCATCACAGATAACAAACAACAATGAAGTCGCTATTTTATAATAACTGATATTTATATATTATATGTGAAAGTTAAAATTGGAAAAATACCTTGTTTCCTTTAAATATCTCATGCAGGTAGATATCAATTTTAAATCTCCCTTCAAACATTAATTTTTGCTCAATTCATCCATTCACCAGTGCTAGGCATTAAGCAAGTGCTAGGTTTAAAGAATTAAATCAACAAGGTCAATGTAGTTGACAAATCCAATGGATACAATGAATTGCAAAGCACTAAACCCTACAAGAACTACTGGGTTGGTATGTCTCCAGTGCTGAGGATACTCAACTCCTACTCAGAAGTCAGAAAAGACTCACTTGAAGAGGCAATCAATTAGCTCAAAAGTGTCTTTCTGACCAAGGAAGGAGAATAGTGAAAACCCAGTGAAGTCTCTATAGGAAATAAGTTATCAAGCAATATCTTTGATGCCAAGAGCACACTTAAGACAGCAAGTTTTGCTATGAAAAATTGCAAACACTATCCCTATGGAAGATGATGTTAGAATATGGGATATGGGTGAGGGTAAGTAAGTACAGAGATAAAAACATTCCCAGCAGCCGAAAACTAGATTTTTCAAAAATATAAATAATAAAAAATTCATGCACTCACATACACATAAATACCCACTACAAATAGACCAGAAACGGAGCTACTCGGCAATTTCATTTCTTCTAAATGGAAAATCTGAAATAAATGGCAACTGCTATTTGAAAACTTTTTAAAAAATATATGAAGTCAATTTAATTTGTTATAAAGTTTCAATTTTAAAGTACTCAGAGTTGAATAAAAAATAAAATTGTGAGCTGAACACTAAGGGCCATCAAAGAATTATTCAAGCAATGCATAGCTAGGAAACCTGAGAGCAATAGCTTGTTTTATACCCTAATATTCTGGAGATCCAAACCCAAAGCAGAGAAAAAGTACATCAGTGTTTATAGTGGCTCTATTACTAATGTCTAAAACCAGAAAATACAATAATAACATTAAAAAAAAGACTTTAATGATTCACAGATCTCTAAAATGATTTCAAATACAAAATGATTTTATTTACATTTTAATTGAAGTCTATTCTTTTAACTGAAACAATCAGAATATCCAAGAGAAATTTACATATTAGGCAAAAACTTAAGCAAGTGTTTTTCTTATAGAAACAAATAATTTTTTAAAGTTTTCACTTTGCTCTTCTTTTGGCATTTGGCGTTTAAGAATAGTAGTTGGAATTGTGTCTAAGGTAAAGAATCTAGTCTGATTTCCACTTCTTTATATTGTTCAATGCAGCAGATTAACACCTGTTTACTTATTCACATGGAAAAATGCAGCATATCCTCTGTGAAGAATCTTGCATTTGCCTAGACATAGGTTTGACAAAAGCAATGGAAAACTAAATAGGTACAAAAATGAACCAGTGGTACAACAAAGACTTTCAATTTTTTCTTCAGTAGAATCTTCTAGGCAAAATTATGCCTGGTCTTTTATTTACCTATGTATATCCTAATCATTGCTCAATGTATTTTTCAAATATTTATTAACATTTATATTCATAAATCTAAAAAAATTGAAGAAAGTGTTATGGTTTAAAATTCGAAGTATCCCTGAAAAGCTCATGTGTGAAAAAAATGCTAGAAAGTTTAGAGGTGAAATGACTAAATTATGAGAGTATTAACTTAATCAATGCATTAATCCCTGATGTGGATTAACAAGGTGATAATTGGCAAGCAGGAAGTGGCTGGAGGAGGTGGTCACTGAGGGTGTGCCTTTGGGGTTTATATTTGTTCCCTGGTGAGCTGAGTCCCTTGTTGCCATGTCCTGAGCTGCTTTCCTTTGCCACACTCTTCTGCCATGATGTGCTGCCTCACATGGGGCCCAGAGCTATCTATGGATTGAGACCTCTGAAACTGTGAACCCCAAATAAACTTTTCCTCCTCCCATCATTCTTGTAAATTCTTTTGGTCACAAGAGGAAAAACAAAACAAAACAAAAAGCATGACTAATACAGTAAGTGATCAGCAGATCATATATTTAAAATCCAGACGGACCTGCGACCACCAACAGAATAGGCCCAGTGGCCCCGCAGAGGTGCAGAGCCGCCTGCCAAGCCTGCAAGGTAGGCGGACCTACAACCGACCAGCAGAACAGGCCTAGTGGCCAGCCAGCGTGGTACGCACATTGCCCCAATTGGAGGAGGGGCAGAGCCGATGCCCGCGCCTGCCAGGGAGACTTTGCAACTATACAAGAGCAATATAAATATATAGGGGGAAAATTCAATAACACAACAGTTTCACCAAGTAGAAAGAAATGCGAGCAGTATGAAAAGACAAGGAAAGAAAGGACCACAAGCAATGCAGGTCACCTCAAAGTTCGAAGAGGTAATAGCTGCAGCAGATGGAATGTCAGATAAAGAATTCAGGTTATACATGCTTCAGATGATCTGGAGTCTCAAGGAAGACATTAGACAGCAAAATCAGACAATGAAAGATCACTTCAACAGTGAATTACATAAACAAATCCAAGAAGCAAAAGATCAACTATACAGAGAGATAGAGGTTATAAAAAACAAACAGAAATCCTAGAAATGCAGGAAACAATAAACCAACTTAAAAACTCAATTGAGAATACTACCATCAGAGTAGAATACTTAGAAGATAGAACATCAGACAATGAAGACAAAGTATTTCAACTTGAAAGGAACATAGACAGCTCAGCAAGACTGTTAAGAAACCATGAGCAGAACATCCAAGAAATATGGGATAACGTAAAGAGAACAAATTTTAGAGTCATTAGGATACAGAAAGGTATAGATGTCCAAACCAAAGGAATGAGCAATCTGTTCAATGAAATAATACGAGAAAACTTCCCAGATTTGAAGAATGAGACAGAATCCCAAATCCTAGAAGCCTACAGGACACCGAACGTGCAAAATCATAAGAGATCCACACCTAGACACATTATAATGAAGATGCCCAACATACAGAATAAGGAGAGAATTTTAAAAGCTACAAGAGAAAGGAAGCAGATTACATTTAGGGGTAAACCAATCAGGATAACAGCTGATCTTTCAACACAGACCCTGAAAGCTAGAAGATCGTGGAATAACATATTTCAAACGCTGAAAGAAAAAGGGTTCCAACCAAGAATTGTGTATCCAGTGAAATTAAGCTTCAGGATGGAAGATGAAATTAAAACCTTCCATGATAAACAAAAATTAAAAGAATTTGCAGCTAGAAAACTATCTCTTCAAAACATCCTCAGCAAAACATTACAGGAAGAGGAAATGGAAAATAACAATGAAAACCAACAGTGGGAGGTAGTACAGTAAAGGGGGAAAAAAATCAAAGAGGAAAACCAAACCATGTTAAGTAACATAAATAAACAAATATGGCTGGAAGAACAACCCATATCTCAATAATAACCCTAAATGTTAATGGCTTAAACTCACCAATTGAGAGACACAGGCTAGTATAATGGATCACAAAAAAGACCCAACAATATGCTGCCTACAGGAGACACATTTGATAGGAAAAGACTTACACAGACCTAAGTTGAAAGGTTGGGAAAAATCATATCACTCATATAGACTTCAGAAACAAGCAGGAGTGTCCATACTCATATCAAATAAAATAGATTTCAAGCCAAAGTTAATCAGAAGGATAAAGAGGGACACTACATACTGCTCAAGGGAACCATACACCAACAAGACATAACAATCATAAATATATATGCCCCAATCAATGGTGCAGCTATGTTCATCAAACAAACTCTTCTCAAGTTCAAGAGTCTAATAGACCACCATACAATAATTATGGGAGACTTCAACACAACTCCCTCACCACTGGACAGATATTCCAAACAAAAGTTGAATAAAGAAACTATAGAACTCAATAACACAATTAATAACCTAGACTTAATTGACATATATAGAATATACCACCCAACATTAAGCAGTTACACTTTTTTTCTCAGCAGCACATGGATCCTTCTCAAAAATAGATCATATATTATGTCACAGGGCAACTCGTAGACAGTATAAAGGAGTAGAGATAATACCATGCATCTTATCTGATCATAATGGAATGAAACTGAATATCAACGATAAAAGAAGGAAGGAAAATCATGCATCACTTGGAGAATGAACAATAGATTACTGAATGATCAATGGGTTATAGAAGACATCAAGGAGGAAATTAAAAAATTCTTAGAGATAAATGAAAACACAGACATAACATAATGGAATCTATGGGACACTTTGAAAGCAGTTCTAAGAGAAAAATTCATTGCTTGGAGTTCATTCCTTAAAAAAAGCAAAAACCAACAAATAAATGCTCTCATACTTCATCTCAAAATCCTAGAAAAAGAAGAGCAAAACAACAGCAAAAGAAGTAGAAGGCAAGAAATAATTAAAATCAGAGATGAAATTAATGAAATTGAAACAAAAGAAACAATTGAAAAAATTGACAAAACTAAAAGTTAGTTCTTTGAAAAAATAAAGAAGATCAACAGACCCTTAGCTATGTTAATGAAGAGAAGAAGAGAGAGAACTCAAATTACTAGCATATGGGATGAAAAATGCAATATCACAACAGACACTTCAGAAATACAGAAGATAATCAGAAATTATTTTGAATCCTTATACTCCAATAAAATAGAAGACAGTGAAGGCATCAATAAATTTCTTAAGTCATATGATCTGCCCAGATTGAATCAGTAGGATATAGACAACTTAAACAGACCAATATCAATTGAGGAAATAGAAGAAAACATCAAAAGACTACCAACTAAGAAAAGCCCAGGACTGGATGGGTATACAGCAGAGTTTTACAAAACCTTTAAAGAGGAACTAATACCAATACTTTTCAAGCTATTTCAGGAAATAGAAAAAGAGGGAGAACTTCCAAATTCATTCTATAAGGCCAACATCACCCTGATTCCTAAACCAGACAAAGACACTTCAAAGAAAGAAAACTACAGACCAATATCTCTAATGAACCTACATGCAAAAATCCTCAATAAAATTTTGGCGAATCGGATACAAAAACATATCAAAAAAATTGTGCACCATGATCAAGTAGGATTCATCCCTGGGATGCAAGGCTGGTTCAATATACGGAAATCAATAAATGTTATACACCACATCAATAGACTTAAAGATAAGAACCATATGATCATCTCGATAGATGCAGAAAAAGCATTCGACAAAGTACAGCATCCCTTTATGTTCAAAACTCTAGAAAAACTAGGGATAACAGGAACATACCTCAATATTGTAAAAGCAATCTATGCTAAGCCTCAGGCTAGCATCATTCTGAATGGAGAAAAATTGAAGGCATTCCCTCTAAAATCTGGAACAAGACAGGGATGCCCTCTCTCACCACTTCTGATCAACATAGTTCTTGAAACACTGGCCAGAGCAATTAGACAGACGAAAGAAATTAAAGGCATAAGAATAAGAAAAGAAGAACTTAAATTATCACTATTTGCAGATGACATGATTCTATAACTAGCAGACCCAAAAGGGTCTACAAAGAAACTATTAGAGCTAATAAATGAATTCAGCAAAGTGGCAGAATATAAAATCAACACGCATAAATCAAAGGCATTCCTGTATATCAGCAACAAATCCTCTGAAACGGAAATGAGGACAACTACTCCATTCACAATATCCTCAAAAAAATAAAATACTTGGGAATCAACCTAACAAAAGAGGTGAAAGATTTATACAATGAAAACTACAGAACCCTAAAGAGAAAAATAGAAGATCTTAGAAGATGGAAAAATATACCCTGTTCATGGATAGGCAGAACTAACATCATCAAATTGGCGATATTACCAAAAGTTCTCTATAGGTTCAATGCAATGCCAATCAAAATCCCAAGGGCATTTCTTGTAGAAATAGATAAAGCAATCATGAAATTCATATGGAAAAATAAAAGACCCAGAATAGCAAAAACAACTCTAAGCAGGAAGTGTGAATCAGGCAGTATAGCGATACCAGACCTCAAACTATACTACAGAGCTATAGTAACAAAAACAGGATGGTACTGGTACCAAAACAGGCGGGTGGACCTATGGTATAGAACAGAGGACACAGAAACCAATCCACAAAATTACAACTATCTTATATTTGATAAAGGGGCTAAAAGCATGAAATGGAGGAAGGATAGCATCTTCAACCATGGTGCTGGGAAAACTGGAAATCCATATGCAACAAAATGAAACTAAATCCCTTTCTCTCTGGCCATGCACAAAAGTTAACTCAAAATGGATCAAGAAGCTTGATATCAAATCAGAGACATGATGTCTGATAGAAGAAAAAGTTGGCTATGATCTACATACTGTGGAGTCGGGCTCCAAATTCCTCAATAGGACACCCATAGCACAAGAGTTAATAACTAGAATCAACAAATGGGACTTACTCAAACTAAAAAGTTTTTTCTCAGCAAAAGAAACAATAAGAGAGGTAAATAGGGAGCCTACATCCTGGGAACAAATCTTTACTCCTCACACTTCAGATAGAGCCCTAATATCCAGAGTATACAAAGAACTCAAAAAATTAAACAATAAGTTAACAAATAACCCAATCAACAAATGGGCCAAGGATCTGAACAGACACTTCTTAGAGGAAGTCAACAAGTATATGAAAAAATGCTCACCATCTCTAGCAGTCAGAGAAATGCAAATCAAAACCACCCTAAGATACTATCTCACTCCAGTAAGATTGGCAGCCATTATGAAGTCAAACAACAACAAGTGCTGGCAAGGATGTCGGGAAAAGTGTACACTTGTACATTGCTGGTGGGACTGCAAATTGGTGCAGCCAATTTGGAAAGCAGTATGGAGATTTCTTGGAAAGCTGGGAATAGAACCACCATTTGACCCAGCTATTGCCCTTTTCAGTCTATTTCCTAAAGACCTAAAATAGCATGCTACAGGGACACTGCTACATCAATGTTCATAGCAGCACAACTCACAATAGCAAGACTGTGGAACCAACCTAGATGCCCTTCAATAGATGAATGGATAAAAAAATGTAACATTTATACACAATGGAGTATTACTCTGCATTAAAAAATGACAAAATCATAGAATTTGCAGGGAAATGGATGGCATTAGAGTAGATTATGCTAAATGAAGCTAGCCAATCCCTAAAAAACAAATGCCAAATGTTTTCTTCAATATAAGGAGAGTAACTAAGAACAGAGTTGGGAGGAAGAGCATGAGAAGAAGATTAACATTAAACAGGGACGAGAGGTGGGAAGGAAAAGGAGAGAGAAGGGAAATTGCATGGAAATGGAAGGAGACCCTCATGGTTATACAAAATTACATACAAGAGGAAGTGAGGGAAAGGAAAAAAAACAAGGGTGAGAAATGAATTACAGTAGATGGGGTAGAGAGAGAAGATGGGAGGGGAGGGGAGGGGATGGGGGATAGTAGAGGATAGGAAAGGCAGCAGAATACAACAGACACTAGTATGGCAATATGTAAAACAATGGATGTGTAACCGATGTGATTCTGCATTCTGTATACTGGGTAAAAATGGGAGTTCATAACCCACTTGAATCAAAGTGTGAAATATGATATGTCAAGAACTATGTAATGTTTTGAACAACCAACAATAAAATTAAAGAAAAAATGGAAGCTATATTTAAATGGAAGCAGATTTGTCAGGTGTAAGTAGAATAATCAAGAAATGAGAAAACCTCAACTAGGGCAATACCAAGAAAGATGGATATACTTAGAAAGAGCCAAGAGATACTAAGCAGGAAGGATATACAGGGTTTGATGACCAACTGGATATGGGTATAACAGAGGAAAAGAGTCAAAGTTTACATCTGCTTTCTGCTCTGGACAATTGGGCCAATGGAGGTGTATCCACCAAGGCAAAGAATATAGGCAGGGGGATAAATATGGGGCACAAAGGAAAGGACAACAGCTAATTCGGTTTCGAAACTTGAGTGAAACATTACAGTCTTTTCCCCCCAGGCATATAAACTATTTGTTATAAGAGAAGGCCTACAGACTCCTTTCTTCTTGGACATACCCAACGTATGGTCACAGCACTTAGTGGTTTTGACATGCTGGCCTTGGACACAGAAGCCCCAGGAATGGTACAGCACCCATGGGCCCCAATCTTCAGTTGCTCCAGGCCTTTGAGTAGATTGTTGTCTAGACCACTGGCCAGAACCTTTCTGGATATTCCATCCTTTACGTCCTACAGTCTGTTCAAGAACCAGTCTGGTGGCTGGGGATGTGGCTTGCTTGGCATGCACGGGGTGCTGGGTTTGATCTTTAGCACCATATAAAAATAAAATAAAGATGTTGTGTCCACCGAAAACTAAAAAATAAATATTAAAAAAACTCTCAAAAAATCAAATAAAATCCATAGTAATTAGAGTAGAATTATCACATTTATTAAAGGGGTCACTGCCGCAGTTCGGCTGCAGCAAACTAATGGTGGGGGGATGACGAGCAACTTGTGTACATTGATACAGCAGGAGTGGGAGCCGTTTATTGTAGGACAGGAGGGGTATATATACATTACACACAACTTATCTTAATTAACATAAACTAGATATAGTAGTCAACCAATAAGGAATCTCCACACTTAATAGCTTGCTGGCGTTACTTCACAAACCACTCCCTCTGGCAAAATGCCAGGTGCTATCTTGACTTGTTTACAGACCCTAACAGGACACTGAAATGAGACAGGACCATGATATGGGCAAATGGAATAAACCTATGTATTTCTAGTCCAGCTCAGTTATTCTTTATAGCATTCCTATATTTGCCAAAGTTCAGTTTTACATTCAGACAACTAATGGTCCTTTCACTTTTAGGGTTCTGTTGGTGTTATTGCATAATTTGCATTTGAAGAAATGGGCACTTGTATCTCCCACTTTATTGAAAGATGGTGATATGTTTAAATTCATACTTTTTAATACTGCAGTAAATATGGTGTTAATGAGGTAGTATTCATTCACTAAATGTTTTACTTCTTAAATATACATTTTGCTGAAGACTAAAATTATGTAATACTTTAAAACATTTTATCTTTTACTGATTTTTAATTGGGATATTTATTTTCTATTGTTGGATTTTTAAGACATCTTTGAATGTTGTGGGTCAATGTACTTTATCAGTTGTTTTGCAAATATTTACTTCTCGTCTGTGATTTTTCATCTAATTTTCTTAACCGGGGTCCTTTACAAAAAGGGAAACGTTAATATTGCTGAAGTATAATTTGTCAGTGTTTTGGTTTATGAAATGTGTCTAAAATTAATTGCCAAACCCAAGATTATCCAGATTGTTTTCCTTCTACAGTTTCATAATTTATATATTTCCATTTATACAGCTTATATATATTTTCATATATTTCTGTTTATCTAATTTATATATTTTTTTGCAATTTACATACTTTCTATTCATTTAGTTTATTCTTTCATCAATACCATAGTCTCTTCATTATTGTATAGTTATTAGTACATTTTGATCCCTGGTAGGGTTAATAATCAACACTTCTTCTCTAAAGCATTGCATTACCTACTGTGTCTTTTTCCTTTCATTAAAAATTGTAATCAGTTAATTAGTATCCAGCAAATAGCAATGAATCCATAAATCACATTGGGGGAAAAATGCCATCTCAACAATAGTTTTCCAAATAAGAAACACAGAGTGTCTGTACATTTATTTAGGTATCTTCATCTGTCAGCAGAGGGTTTTTTTTTAAATAGTTTTCCACATGCAGATTCTCTAAATATTTTACTTGATTTATGCCCGAGTATTTCATCTTTTAGGGCTATCATAAAAGACTTTCTGTTTTAAATGTCAAATTCTGATTTTTAATGGTTGATATATCTTTTATGTATTTTGTGTCTTTCATGAATCAAAAACTATTACCGTCTTATCATCATTTATTAATTCCAGGATTTTGTTGATTCTTGGGCATTTTCTGTACAGGGCGTATGCCATCTGCAAACAAAGATGCCGGGAATTACTCGTGAATTCCTTGAATTACTTGAGGGTCTCTTCTCAGTAGGGAGCCATGGAGATTTAGGTTTAACTGTAGGAACTATCCCAGCTCCCCTGCACACATTAGATTGTCAAAAGCACACGGCCTCTTTCTGAGCTCTAGTAGAAAAGCCCCTCCAGTAGCTCTGAGTTGGGAAGAACCCATTGGGAACTGGACAGCCCACCTCCTACCTTATGGGGCAAAGAACATTCTATGGAAAACCTTTGATGTTTCCTGATATGAATAAAGCAAACGCAGGCTCTGTTTTGCTCTTTTCAGTGTGGAAGCTGGATCCCTAAGATGGGCTAGCCGGTCCCACCCACGCTTTTAAAGTTACTTTCTGCGTACTGTCATTTTTTTTTTTTTTTCCCACCACTCAACCTTTCTTTGCTCTTTTTCCACAGCCAGTTCATTCCACCAAGAGGAACAACATTCTCATGGCCTGCGCGGGACAAAGAGAGTAGTAAGTTCCTTCACTATCTGTGTACTTTGTCTCAGCACCAGCTAGTCCTCCTGTGTAGTTCTTCTAGAGTAAAAATAGTGAAAGGAGACATTCTTGCCTCATTCTTGGAATTAGGGAAACATATCCGATTTCTCACATTTAAATAAAATATTAGTTGCAGGTTTTTTGAAATTTTTTTTTTCATCAAATTGAGAGAGTTCTCCACTATTTCTAATTTGTGGCAAGTCTTAGTTAAGAATAAATGTTCCTGAATCAATTGACATGGTCGTATGATTGTTAGTTTCTAACATATTCATGTGGTGGATTATAGTCCTGGAATAAGTCTCACTTGGCCAAGGTTTATAATTCTTTTTTTTTAAATATATATCATTAGGTTTGATTTTCTAATGTTTAGATCTGTAGTTCTACATCTATGTTCATGAGAGAGATATTGGTCTGTAGTTCTCCTTTATTGCAATATCTTTATCTGAGTTGGAATTAGGATATCCTTGGCCTCTTAAATTGAGTTGCAAAGTATTTCTTCCACTTCTGTTTTCTGGCAGAAACTGTAGAAAAATGGTGTCATTCTTTAAATTTGGGGGAGAGCTAACCAATAAAAACTTGCTTTTTATTTTTTTAAGCAAGATTATGGTAAATTACTCATTTGATTTCTTTAGAGGAAAATAAGATTCTATTCATTTATATATTTCTCTTTGTGGGAGTGCATGTCTTTCAAAGAATTGGTTCAATTTACTTGTTGTCAATTCATAGTAGGAAAGTTTTTCTTATACTTCTATATTCTTGAGATGTCCATGGAATCAATAGTGATGATACCTGTTTTATTTTTAATATTAGTAATTTGAGCCTCTCCATTCCCCCAATATATGTATATGTGTGTATGTGTGTGTACAAATATATGTATAAAACTAATTATATAAGTAATTATATATATATATATATATATATATATATATATAACTAATTATATATATAACTAATTGTATATATCATAACCTGAGGTCTATTTTTTTTAAAGAACTATCTTTTGATTTCATTGATGTCTTGTATTATTTTCATTATCTCTGCTGTAATTCTTGCTGTTTCTTCTCTTATATTTGTTTTAGGCTTCATCTGTTGTTCTTCCTCTATTTTTCTATATGAAAGTTCAGATTACTGAATTTAGACTTTTCCACCTTTCTAATATATGCCTTTAATGCTATAAATTTCTCTTTAATCTGCATCTATTGACATGATCATATGATTGTTAGTTTCTAACAATTTTGATGTTCCACTAACATTTTTATTCAGTTCCAAATATTTTTTTTTAATTGTCTTGAGCATTCTTTAATCAAAGTGTTAGTTCAACCATAGAAGTGAAAAATTCTGCTTCACTTTTGTACAACGATGAGCATTCTGCTGTCATTTATAACTGGTTAGAATAAATTACTAAATAAGTTAATTAATTAAAAAATGATTTTGAGGAATGTACCAGAGAAGATATTTTTGATGTGGAATTTCACTGGACAAGTCTTCATGGAATGCAGCAGTCAGGAACCGACAAACCCTCAAACATTGTCCTCAAAAGTATGCAAGTGAAGTTTTTAAATTAAAGCTCTCCAGTACACTAAAAGAAAGAAAGAAAGAAAAACAGAAAAAAAGAAATACACTGCTTACTTTCCAAATACTTGAGAGATTTTCCTAGTAATTGATTTGAGTTTAATTCCACTATGATCTGAGCACTTATTTTGGATCACTTACATTCCTTAAACTTGCACAGACATACTCTTATTGGTACAGAATATGTACTTTCTTGGATCATGTTTACTATGTGAACTTGAGAAGCACATGGTATTTTGCTCCTGGTGGATGTAATATTCTATACATGTTAATTAAACCAAGTCAATTAATGATTCTATTCAGGTCAACACTATTCTTACTGATTTTCTACCTGCTACCCAAAACCTAAGGGGGTGTTGAAGTCTCTAACTCTGTCATGGATTGTTTTCTGCTTCTCATGCAGTCCTCTCATCTTTTTGTCTCACATATTTAGACATTGATTTGTAGATACATAAATGTTAAGGATTCTTATATTTTCTAGGAGAATAGATTCAATTATTGTGAAATGTCAATATTTTTTCTGATGTTCTTTTCCTCCTCTAATGTCCCCTGTGACTTATATTAATATAGTTATTCCAGTTGGCTATTTATTATTGTTACTTTTTTATGTTTTTATTCATTTATTTCAATGTATCCAGGATTATATTTAAAGTTACTTTCTACCTAGCTGGGTCTTGTATATTGTTTTATTTTTTTCACTATCTCAATTTTTAATGGGTATAAGATATTCAACATTTCAAATGATTATTGAGGTTTATTTTAACAAATGGCATGTCTATACCTTTTTTTTTCTTATAAAAGAAATTTCTCCTTCCCCCATTTTCTGCTTACTCTGGTTTTAATTGAGCATTGAATTTTCCTTTCTCTCCTTTGATTTTATCAACTACAACTACGTATTTTCATAATGATGGTTGCTCTAGGCTTTGCCATATGTATTGACACTAATATAAATTTACTATCCAACAGTACAATTGTGCTTCAGGTTTCATATAAAATTTATAACAGAGTAGCCCCAATTCCTGCTCCCATCCTTTATAGAATCATTGTCATTCATTTTGCTACCAGTATACTATATCACTGGATACAATATTACATTCTTTTATAACTTTGAGCAAATAATTATCAATCACATCAATTAATGGCAAGAAAAAAGAAATGTTTCATTTATATTCATCTCTTTCTTCTCTGATATTATTTCTTTATGTGAATCTGTATTTCTTATTGTATCATTTCTTTCAGTCCAAAGAACTATGTTGTTTTTTTTAATAATTGCACTATAGTTATAGGTAATAGAGTGGTTCATTTTGGAATAATTATGAAAACATGGAATATAATTTGATCCAATTCAGTCCCCAGTACCTCCCCTTTATCTCTCCTACTCCCTTTCCCTATCCCCTTCTTATCTATTTATTTATAGTTCTTTTTAAAATTAGTAAATTAAGAATATACATAAAGGTGAGATTCACTGTATTATTCTCATGTAGTTCATGGGAAAGTTTGGTCAGATTCTTTTCACTGTTTTTCTGTTCTCCCCACCAATCCCTTTCCTTTATTTTCCTGATCTTTCATCTATTTTCACGGGATTCTTTCCACATTCTTTTTCTTTTTTCTTTTCCTTATTTAGTTTAACTTTTGCAAAGGAAAGAAAATATTCAACCCTTGACTTTATATGTTTGGATTTTTTCACTTAGCACCATGTTCTGCAGTTTCATTTATTTACCAGCAGATAACCTTTTTTTTTTTTTTTTTTTACATCTTTATTGCTGAGTAAAACTTCATTGTGCATCTATATCATTTTCTTTATCCATTCATCTGTTGATGGATACCTAGGCTAATTCCATAACTTATCTACTGTAAATTGTACTAATATAAACATTAATGTGTCTGTATCCATATATTATTCTGACCAATATCTTTTAGCTATACACCAAGGAGTGGGATAGCTAGGTCATATGGGGGTCCAATCTGGTATTTTTGTGGAATCCTATACTGCTTTCCAGAGTGGGTGCACTAATTTGTAGTCCCATCAACAATATATGAGTTCACCTTTTCCCCACGGTATACAGGGCTCTTCACTCTTCTCACCAGCTTATTAAACTGTTGTTATTCAGAATTTCCCACATTACTTGCTCTTTTTTCTTGTCTTAATACAATGCAGTCATGTTTACTATAATTGCATTTTTTAATCCATGTTTTTTTAAAAAAATCATACAAAGTCATAGCTTTCACTGTTTAACTTTTTTTTTCTTGTTGATTGAAAAGCAAGCAATACACAGCATGGTGACTATAATTAAAATAAATATAATATGTGTTTCAAAATTACTAAAAGAGTAGACTTTAAAAGTTCTCACCACAAGAAATTATAAATAAACAAGGTCATGGTTCCATTAATTAGTTTGACTCCATCGTTTCAAAATACATACATATATCATAGTACCACAGTGTACTCCATAAAATATACAATTCTTATTTGTCACCTAAAGTAATAATAAATAAATTTACTGTCTCAAAATGTTTATTTTTACAATATTATTTTATGCTATATAAGCTTATTTATTTCTCACAAAAATTACCCTAGTGTATTTTCTTTTCCAGAGTATTTGCAGTTTTGATGATGGGATTTTAACTTTTAGTGCATCTTTACCTTTACAATATACCAAATATATTGCCATTACAAAGCTATTTACCTCTCCAATGTTTGCTTCTTTCTTCTTTTGTTAGTATCTTCCCTTTATCAACTTATTTTAATTCCCATGTTAAAAAAGGTATAGTGGCAACCTGTGCTCAAGTACTCCAGCTAAAATAGCACTATACCATCAAATCTTTTGCAAATAAGCATTGCTTCTGAGAAAGGTGCTGACATCATTAAAATTAGGCATTGAGGTGCTGAGACTTATACTTGTTTTTTGTGATATACATCCTAAGTCCAAAGTACACAGTATTTATAAATCAGTGGAATCATCTCTTAATATTTCTATTGCAGAACCAAAAGATTCTTCAGCAGAATGCCATATATGGGTGATCCTTAAAATTTGGTTATATTTTTGAAATATATGAGAATCTCTGAAAGTACTGTTATAATTCTACTTTAATTAGGGTGAGTTGGGCTTGGGCTATGCAAATATAAAAAGTTCTCCAAGTGATTTTAATGTGCTATAAAGTCTGAGAACCACTCATTTTATGCTTTTAATCAGTAATTGTAGAACACGCAGTTGTCCTTATGGATAGTCTATTAGATTTCTATTCCTGTTGTAACAAATTACCATGTATATGCAGACTGACCCTTTATCCATCTTTGAAGTCGGTAATAGGCAAAAGAGGCAAGGAGATTCCTTCTCAGTCTACCATTTTTCTGGTCTTTTGTGGCCTGGAATCGTTTTTCTTATTTAAGAATTTATGTGATTAAATTGGGCTTGCATGGATAATAGAGAATACTATTCTTATCTCAATATCCTTACTATTTCATCTGCAAATCCCAGTTCCTTTATAAAATAATGCATATTCCTAGCACTGAACTGTGGGCATTTTTTTTTTTTTTGGCTTGATGGATTGATTTTGCCTACTCTATTCTAAAGGCATGATTCCCAAAACAAATTGGAGGAAGTTCCCAAGAAGAGTGAGGAAAGAGTTAAAAAAGAGGAAGCATGCTAGGAGCTAAGATTATAGTTGCAGGTTCCCAGGTGTCAGAAAAAGAACCATATGGAGTTTAAATAAGAATGGAGTTAAGGAAGTTGATTTTTTTTTGCACCAATCTAGTGCTACCAGATGCCGAAAACATTTAAAATTCTTTTTTTTCCATTTTTTTATTGATTGTTCAAAACATTACATAGCTCATGATATATCATCTTTCATACATTTGACTCAATTGGGTTTTGAACTCCCCAAATACATATTGCAGACTCACTTCTGTTACATACTCACATTTTTACATAATGGCATATTAGTGACTGTTGTATTCTGCTACCTTTCCTATCCCCTACTATCCCCCCTCCCCTCCCCTCCCCTCCCATCTTCCCTCTCTACCTCCTCTGCTGTTGTTCAATTCTCTCCCCTTTTTTCCCCCTCCCCCTTGCCCCTCATAACCTCTTATAATTTTCTGTATCACTGAAGGTCTCCTACCATTTCCATATGCTTTCCCTTCTCTCTCCCTTTCTCTCCCCCCATTCATCTTAGTTTAAAATTCTTCAATGTGAAGTTGAATGGTGATGTGATACATACAACCTGTGTTGCCACAGTGAACTATTTTGGGGCTTTCTCTAGTAAGGGCAACAATTAGGATGTACTTAAGACTATTGCATGAAAATGGAGCATTGTTAGAATGAAAGAAGTCTCTGTATCAGTAATATTTATTGAGTGCCTACTACATATAGATTACCTTGAAATTTGCAAAAACAAATAATAAACAGCCCCTGTACTTAAAATACAATTTCTAATAGAGGAATACGTGATCAAATGACAAAGTAGTAATGGAATAAATTGTTGAAAAATATTAAGGAAAGAGAAGGGAGATCAGAGAAGTAGAGGAAAGGAATGAGAGAGAAGGAGGAGGGATGGGAAAAGGAAGGAATTGCAGAGTGAAATTGAAGAAATTATGCTATGTACATATATAAACATGCCACTGTGAATCCCATCATTCTGTGTATCTAAAAAGCATCCACTTAAAAAAAGTGATAAATAAATAGAAGAAAACTAGGAGAATAGAAGGTGGTCATGGGAAAGGGGTGGTAGGGAAAGGCAAGTGCTAGGGGTTGTAATAGAGCAAATCAATTATGTACCCCATATGTGAATATATCAAAATGAACCCCATTATTATGTGAAAATATGTTGCACTAATAAAAACATTAAAAATTCTAAGAAATAGAAACAATGTTTGTAAAAAATGCTATGGTGGAACACAGAAGGAATAGAGTCTCTTTTAATGGCAGAGGATGGAATGTGGGAGGGGCTAGTACACAAGGTGAACAGGGAAAAATATCTTTTGAGCTGGATTTTGAAAGAAGTTGATGTGTATTTTGATGAATAAATTTCCTGATATATTTTCTGCCACTTTTTCACCTGTTGCTTTTTTAAATGTAGCTGTGTGACAAATCTATGAATATAGCTCACACTAGATGTTTTTCTATGATTTCTCATTTTAAAATCTCACAGCATACTAAATACTCTGTCTAAATTGCCTAAATAACTCTAGACTTACTTCCAAATTTCTAAGTAAACATCATCTATTAGTGAAATCATTCTGAAGTTTTCATTACACAATGGTCAAAATGTGAAAATAATCCAAATGTCCATCAGTGAATAAACTGATGCAGAATGTAGTGTATACATGCAATGGAATATTATTCTGCCTTAAAGAGGATGAAGGTTCTGACACTTGCTGTATCCTGGATGAATCTGAAGACATTTTCCTAGGTGAAGTAAACCATGCACAACAAACCACTTTCGTTAGTCCTCTAACTTATTCGTTTGATTTCATTAATAAATTATCTGTTGAAATAGAGTTTCTTTTACATTCTCTTAGCATTTTTCACACACTTATTCCTTCACACATGCAAAAATTAGGGTAGAGATATTATTAAATACATACACACTTATCAACTTACTGTTGGCTTCTGAAAGTAATGAGAAAAAAGTTTGAATATGAACTTTGATTATTATTATGGATCAGAATAAATACAAATGGTTGTATTAATCAGAATGCACTAATATTATATGTTTATGAATCCTGTCTGCTTTGCAAATCTATCTTTATGTAAGATATATTTCAAGGCTTAAAATTCCCAAAGGAATTGGCTCTCTGATATGAAAATGACTCATAAGTGCTATAAAACTAGCTGCAAAATTTATTTATTAAAATATATATGCTAATATCACTAATCCACCTAATCTGAACAGTGTGAAGGATAAATAAGTGAATTAAGAAGAGAGAAAAATGCTCTAATTTTCAAAGAGTTCATATTCTATTCTAAGAGGTAGAAAAACAATAAATGTGATATATAAGAAAAATTCGGTTGATATAACAAGGGCTCTATATAAACACACACACTCAGAGCATAGGCAAAAGTATGGAGGGTTAAAAGTGTTTCTTTTTTTAATATTAATAAGGTTTTAAATGGATCTCATGCTTGACTTTTAAGCATTGTCTGATACAGTTAGGGTGGATGCTGATAAGAGGAAACAGACCTTGTCTTGTGTTGGGAGCCCAAGGTTTCCACATTTCTACCAAACCTCTATAACATCTCTAAAACTGTGCTTGTAAAATGACAGTGATAAGTTTTTTGAGTGCAATGTCATTGATTGTACATTTATCTCGTTTAAATTTGCAGCACATCTCATTTTAAATTCTGGTTCATAGGATGTACGTTTATGGAATTGTCCAATGTGTGAGCTATTAGGGTCCTTTACCATCTGCTCTTCTACTTCCCTCACTACCCAGATGATAACAGTGAGGCGTCCTGAGCTACTCAACAATGTTTGTGACAGGATACCTGCTAGCAAGTTGAAAAACAAAAGCACCAACCTCAGTCTCACCACACCCACCCTTAGTCATGGACATAAGACTAAGTTTGACAATAGGTTCCCTGTTACTAGATTAAAGGAGGATGTCTAGTTATCCCCTTGGAAATACAGTTAGTCAGATTTTTTATACCCTCCTTAGAAAGCCACCAAAGTACGTGGATAGAATATTTTAAAATTAACTAATCCTACACTGTTTAATTTGCATGAATTTAAGAGAATTGAAAGAATACATGAAAGCAATATACTGTGCCGGTCATATAGGGAGTGCACTTTTGCCGTTTGGATGAGGCAGCATCAATTACTTGGATATGGTTTCTATTTTTGTGGACAATTTTGAGGCAATGTCTCCTTTTGCTTTTGTCGAAGAGATTCTGTCCTCCTCACGTGTATTATCCATCTTTGCCTGCACTCATACTGCCTGAAAACAGCAGCCAACATTTGGACAAAACATCTTTGGTTTAAAATACTTAGTATCTATAAAATATCAAGATTGAGTCTTTGTATTTTTATTTTTTTTAAGTTTATGTCTTTAAAAAAGCTCGACTATTTTGTTTTACAGTGTAAGAGCTCAGTTGTCCTATTAGTGACACTTGGAGTTTTATGGTAGCTGCCACTTGCCAGTGATCATTAAGTGAATAAAGCATCCATCAGGGGTATGGAAATCAGGCCCATTCATAAATCATTCTGCACAATCTGTTACCAGAGGTGAGCTAAATGAACATTTTAGAAACAGCTATAAAAATTTAAGACCAGGAGCAAGAATAATTTTCTCAATCTATTTAGTAGTCAGTAATGATAGGATTCTTACAAGAAAAATGTTGTCAACTTCTTATTTCATTTCACATAGCATATGATCTAAACAAATAAATTTCTGGATGCATATGCCATGCCTTTTACACAGCGCAAATTTTCTGACTTAAACAGGCTATTCTTGTGAGTAAGGAAATTTTATGCAGGGCACAATTGTCATGGTGCTCATTTTCTTGGGTTAGTTTCCTTCCCTGTATTAGTATTTCTTCTGCTACCCCATCTCCTTCCCTACTGAGTACCACAGTCTCCTTCTGCACTCTTAATTTTCTTTAAAGGCCTTTCTCTGGATCACAGATATGTCTGTTTACTTCTACCCCCAGATGATGTTTTATAGAAACTTGAAATTAAGTTCCTCATGCCTCTTGTTTTAGATGGTACCACCACTTGCGGATTAAAGGAAATGATGGTCTCCCTGTGAGTGAGCCATTGGAAGACATGACCCTGAAAAATAAAGAAAGCTTGTTTAAGAAGCATCTTTTTGAGAAAGCTCTTTCCCGTGACTTATAGGATTAAATATAAGATAAAGGCACTTTCAAAGGTGCAGCCAACAAGAGAGAGAGAGAATGTGGTCACCTTAATTGAAATATATCTTTCTGCACCTTCCACCTTACATTTTCTGCTTTACAAATGATTATTTTTCTGCCACAACAAATATTACTTATTACTGAAAATTTTATAAAATAAAAAAAATTAATATATTATCACAAGATGAATACATTGATAAACCTCTACATGAGGCAGAACTGGGTCTGATTTTAAGTGCTAGAGGAAAATTTCAAACATTTAATGAATAATTTGAAACAATCTTTTCCAAGAATGTAAAGCATTGTGCTGAAAGACAGTGAGTGTCAGTCATAAGTGTCCAGTCAAGATCATCATTTGGTAGGAATTTTTGTTATGAAGGTTCAAACATTGCCCATACAGACTCTTAACACTTGCTGACTGTGTTCACTAGTGGAACAATCACTCAATTTGATTTGTGAAGATACCTTTCATTGATGTTAAGGTTCTGACTTCTTCTGTTGAGGCCTCCGTGTTGATTGACCTTCTTACCAAATTCAAACCCTCGTCTCTATTCCACCAAATACCTAAGCTTCCAATTATGTCTGACATTATCAAAACCTTCATCTATATTCCAATTGCTACATTTCGAACAAATTTATTCCACTTCTGTTTCAGGTTTGCTAAAGGAAAGGGTCACTGAAAATATAAAATGCCATAGAAAAATTTTTCGTTCATGTTGAAGAAAACTGAGAAGAAGTGATTCTTCATGGTAATCAGTCGTTGGAATCATCTCCAGCTCAGTTGCCCGATACTGATTACTGTTGTCACTATCTACTGGTTATAAGACCTTGGATATTAAATTTACTTGTTCTGTGTGTGGCTCACCTTTTCTGGATAACAAAGGTGATCATAGTAATCTGCCTGGTATGGTTTTGAGAGGTTTAAATTGTTAACACTTGCAAAGTGCTTAGAATAATTTGGTATTCATTTAATAAATGTTAATTATTTTCAGAACACAGAGCAGTATTTTTCAATGAGGATTTAGGGGCTTTTATTCCCATAGAATTCTTACTGAGAAGTTCCATGTATTCTTCTTTTTGTTTTGCTAGGCTTTTCCGTCTCAAAATCATCTGGGATTTTCTCCTTGACTTTATCATAAAAACATCCTGCCTAGAAGCGAGACTAGTCACAATCATTCTTAGATTATTTACTTAAACTTCCAGATTTGTTTTCACCTATTTTCACCATGCAATCAAAACTTTTCCATTACTTTTCTCTTCTCCTGCCTACGGTATTCTATTTTTTTCTCCCCCAAACAAATTCCCTGTGATCCTCAGCTTTTATGTCCAATAGACTTCAGAAAGAGGACAGAACATCTTGTCACCAATTCTTAGACAGCAGAAATCACAGGGGCAGTGAGGTCCTTTCCAATTAACACTCCAAATTACATCGGTGAGGTGTGAGCTTCAGTGCAATGTTCTCTGCCTTCAGACCTGGTGAAAAAAATTCCATCAAAAATAGCTTGCAGAGTAGCACATGACCTTGGGTATCATTGAAGATGTAAATTTTTTTAAAAGGTGTTTAGAGAGAAAATGACGAAATGTTTCTCTAAGTATAGCTGAAACTGGTAAATTGTTTTTCTTTATTTTATTCCCCTCTTGTGATTTTCTTTTAAATTTGGGTTTGGGAGAGGAAATAGCTCACTCTCAGAACTCAGTAAGAAATGACACTGTGATCATGATTAATAACTAATCCAAGTAAATAAATAAATAAAACTCAAGCACTTCCATTTTATGTGGGTTATATGAAATCCCAATTTGAAAGTGAAATTCCTTCCTTGCAAATAGGCAAAACGTTTTGTGGAACAACTGTGGGCAGTGGAGAATCCTTTAGCGGTTGGATTATATTATGTTGCTCTATTTCTTTATTGCTTTAAGAAAGCAGTCAGTTTTCTCTGTGTGTCTTTGAGAGTAAGCATTTATTTCTGGTGACTCTGGGAAAAATTAGAGAAGAGAAAAACGTCTAGAAAACAAAGCAGTAAGGATGCGTGTATTTAAACCTTATATATCTGCATACACCTGGAATTAAACAACCATACTGCTCTGTCTCCTTGCCTTTGCAGTGTCAAATACAATTGGAAACTAACTTCTCTTTTTATGCATAAGTCATGTGACTTTACATGTATGTAACTCCCTTACTTCCAAAACGTTAAACATTGTTCAGTAAATATTCTGAAATACTCCTTTTCCTGGACTCGCACAGATTGTTATATAACTCTCTATCAAACTCATCTACTGCACACTCCAATGCATTTAATATATTTATCACCCCACACTGGCACCAAGCTCTGTAAGGCCATATGTCTTACTTAACTTTATACATTCATACTGTGTTTAGCACATATTAAATCTAATAACTATTTTATTGAATATATATAAGCATCAATAATAGAATACAGTGTGACCTGTGTTTTATTTCAATGTGCATGTATGCAAGCATAGCATCAATACATATACATGAATGATGCTGAAGTTGAGCTATAAAAGGACACAATAAAAATGTATGAATAATTTTAGATACATACATCTGCTTTACCACACCTTGTAAAAATCTGTTATCAGAACTCAGAACAGAATGCTATAGTTCAGAAACTTCACAGTGCTAAATTTGCATCCTGATTTTTTAAAAATTAAATTTTGTCCATGAAATCATGGAAAACATACTACTTGGTTTTCCTACTACATAGTTCCTCAAGATCTAGAACTACAGTTTGTTTTTTAAACCACCATTTTTAATAAATTTTTCTGACCTAGAATACACAGGTATAGTTACCTCCTTATTAGCTAAATCATTTTATAATATGGCCAAAAAAAAAAAAAAAACCCACACACAAAAAGCGCACTCCATTGCCCACTGATCTGCTGTTCTTTTCTAAACAGTACCCTTGCTATATTGTACTTAATTGAATCTCTACTCCTTTGTATGTCTTGAACCTTTCTCCTTGGACTTCAAGGATTATTAGAGGGTGTTTACTTCACATTGACTAGCACTATAAAGTCAATCTGAAATACTTGTACCATACTTTGAATCCAGAAAAAATCTTTAACAGTTGCTTCTATGCTTTATATTAGTTTTAATACAAGTTGTAGTATTTCTACCTTTGCTGAAATGATTTTATGCATCAAAGTACTTTAATAGTGACACATCTTTAACAATTCTTACAGTTGTTGTCTTCTTATATGGATTATAACACTGATCCAACTGGGACATTTATTTTCAGCTACTCTTTTATGCATATTTTTCTTTTATTTTTCTGATCATTCAGAGACTATAAATTGAGCACCTTGTCTGATATAGGCAGCATGATATCAACTAAGGAAATAAATGTAACAACTCAGGCTAGTTCTTCCAAAGTGCTTGCTCTCCTGAAGGTCATAGGCAGGGAATTTAATGTCAAAAGTAGTATGAGATCTCAGGAAGAATGCCAGAGAAATATATTTCATTATCATGGAACTTTGACTTCTGAAACTTCTTCTCCCAACTAAATTATATTCTTTCCAATGCTTAATGCTATCATTAATATTTATGTAATTAAGAACAAGAAGCTAGTGCAAGATTAAGGAAAAGCTAAAATGCTGAAACTATACAATAAAAATGAGATACATTTTGATATATTTACTATATGACTTTATTATTTAAACATACCCCAGGTGAACCCTAGGGGTTTTAAGTAAATTGCTTTTGAAGAACTACTTCATTTATTTATTTTTTTGAGAAACTCTACCAAATTATTAAACCTGTGCCTACACCTTTATATATATCTATGCTCACATATATGTTTATGCACATGTTTATGCAAAATATAATGGACCAGAAAGTGAAATTAAGTAATATGTAATATTTAAGTAAATGTGTTGGCATCGTTATGCATTTTAGTGAAAACAACCAAATGCCCATTGACACATGAGTGGATAAAAACTGTAGAATATGTAATTAATGGAATTAATTAGTATTCAGCCTTAAGAAAAAAAGGAGGGCTGGCAGTATTGCTCTGTGAGAGAGCACTTACCTAGTATGTGTCTGGCCTTGAGTTCAATCTCAAGCACTACAAAACAAACACACTTTTTTTCTTTTTTTAAGAAAGAAAATGGAAAAGAAATTCTGCCATTTCAGACAAAATATCTGAACCTGGGGGACATTGTGCTAATGGAATTAATCCAGGTCCAGGGGCAAACACTGCATGATTCTACTCATATGAGATATCCTCGGTAGTGAAACACAAGCAGAGAATATTATCGGGGTTGCTAGGGCTGAGAGGCTGGAAAAAGAAGGAGTTAATGTTCAATGTGTATAAATCTTCAGGTACAGTAAATGAACAAGTTCTAGATATCCTTTGACAACATAGCACCTGTGTTTAACAGTACAATATTGTGAACTTCAAATTTTATCAAGAAGATGGATCTCCCATTAGGTATTCTTGTCATGAAAAGGAGGCCCAAGAAAATCTTGTGAGGTTCTGGACTTCTGTATCATTTTTGTTATAACAATATCATGGCTTCTGTTTGCGTATGCCTAAACATATAAAGTTGTGCAAATTAAATATGTGCAGTTCTACACACATATACACATGTACATACATAAAAACAAAACCCAGATACATTTTATTTCTGGCCCTGCTCATATACAAATAGAGGTAGTATTAAAATGCTACATCTGTTATTATTGATAGCAAATTACTCATTTTATGTTATCTGTGTAGTTTAATTTTGCATGAAGTTGTTGATTAAAATCAATGATAATCAGATCCCAAACCAAGGAAAATCTGTCACTGATGTTTTGATGTTGCTGATTTCACAAAGGGGGTTTTAGGAAGCTAAAGAACATACAGAGGTAGCTTCAATTATACAAATTCACATGGTTCCAGAAGAAGTCAGGTTTTTAGGATATATTGAGGCTGGAACATGCTCAGGCTTTCTGCAAGATACCTGGTACTCATAAAAGTTGTTACAGCACTCACAAGATGGAAAGTGTGTTACAGTGCTCACAAGATGAGCTAGTTCAACTGACTACTCAGAGGTAAAATATTTCTGTTGTAATAATCTGAGCTACTCACTCTGGCTGGCACATGTTTAAGAGTGTTACAGAGACATAGGGTCACACAAAAGCACAGATAGTACAACTCTCATTTCTGACTCCAATAAGGAAAGCATTTCTCGTGTTTTAACCCCTTAGCATTGTTATGCATGGCCAGGACACAGAGAAAACCTAGATTAAGAAGATTTTTAACTCTTAAGAGAGAACTTCACGTGTGTACATGCACATTTAGGAGGAGATTTAATCCATAAATAGGCTGGATATTATAAATACTCTGATAGAAATCTTTCTTGAGTTAATATTAAATAAACTCTAAATCACAGTAAAATAATAGATAAAATAATATGCTAATATCTCAGGCCTATAGGGGCAATAATAAAATGAGAACCAAATTGGTATTTAGAAAGGACCAGAGTTATCATTAGATACTTAAAGTATACAGTAGGAACAGAACCATTGACAAGAAACCTTGTATAAGTAATTGTCTATATTTTTAGGTGTTCAAGTATATAATATTTTTTATACGATTTATGAAGTTTCAACCAATTTTCCTATTTGTTGTGTCATACATTTTTGGAGAAAATTGTCCTCATTTTCTTATTAAAATTAAAATTCTGGCTGTGTATGCCTATAATCCCAGCTACCTAGGAGGCTGAGGTATGAGGATCATCAGTTTGACAACAGTCTTGGTAACTTAGCAAAACCCTGTGTCAAAAAAATCAGTGGAATGAATCTAACATGACTTTCCTATGTACATATTTGAGACCACCATAGTGAATCTCCACTACATGTGCATCCACTAGACTGGATCCTAATAAAAATGACATACTTCCTGTGTGTATAAATATGGCAATATATGCCCTACTGTCATGTATACCTAAAAAGAACAAATAAAATAAAATAAATATAAAGAAAAAAAAGGGATCTGGACATTTAGTTCTCTGGTAGGTAATCCATACCCTGAATTGAATTCCCAATAAAAAATATTAAAATATCTTTACTCTGCTTGTCATATAAACAGATAATGGTCAACACTTCCAAAAATTTGTCTTGATATAAAACATTACAAGTTAGTTGCATTTGAACAAATGAGCATGGATTCATGTCAAAGATGAGAATATTTTGCTACAATCACCTGTGGCTGAGAACATACTAAACAGGAGAGAGAAAATCAAGTGTTTAACATGCTAAGAAAGACAGATCTCTTTAGAGATCTAGTTAGAACAACTGATTTAGTTGCTTCATGAACCAAGTCAGCTAAGATAAATTGTAGGATATATATGAAAAATTGTGACAAAGAAAATTTTTTGGCTGGGGTTAAACTTTGGTTGATGTTTTACATGTAGTATAGGAAGTACAAAAATTAGTAGAAGTTTGTCATTCATTGTTCAGTAATGTTCTGACTATATAGGTTAATTTTTACATGAATGTAGCTCTTACATATTTATAGTCAATGCTATCTTCTAAAACATTGCAAAAGATTTTGAAATGTTTTAAAAGATTGATAGTTTCTTATCTAGTACTCAAGATTATCTTTACCTTTCATCATATTTAAGTCATTTTAAAACTCTGTGACAGTAAGCTAATAGCAATACAAATGATTATTCTCCATAAAAACCTAAATGAATGTGTCCAGCTGAGATGTGATTGACATCTATTAGAACATACACATATTCCTTCTTCAAAAAATTATAAATGGGAACTTTTAAAATCTTTGGCTGTTATGGAGTTTATATTTTAATGGAGGAAGACAGGTAAAAAATGTGAGTATATAGTATATATTCAGGGTATAATATATTCCATGAGTAAAGGTAAAGGGCATTGGAAGAGAGTGATCAAGAAAAAAATAATTTTAAATCCTTGAAATGGAAAAAATAGATTACTGAGTGACCTGCATAGGAAATGTTTTTTAATTATATCTGGATTTCATTGCCTTTGAGCTGATTGACAACTCTACTAATTATAGGGAACTGATAATAACAAAACCCATAAGCTTGCATACAGTATAGGAAAAGTGGATTTGGCAAACATTTCCAGAAGATCCCATTCCCAATTGACAGGTTACATGTTTTGTTGTTTTCTCTATTTTTAAAAATTGGTTCTTATCAGTTGTACATGAGAGTAGAATTAATTTTGATATAATTGTGCAAGCATGAAATACATCTTATTCTAGTTAGGACCCCATTCTTATGAATGTAAATGATGATGGGATTCACTATAGTATATTCATACAAGTACACAGGAAAACTATTTCAGGTTCATTCCATTGTCTTTTGCTCTCCCCCCTCCATTCCCTTCATTCCCCTTTATCTAATCTACCAAATATCCATTCTTCCCCTTTCCCCACTTATTGTAGATTAGCTTCCACTTACCAGCAAAAACATTTGACTTTTGGCTTTTTTGTGGTGGGCTTATTTCACTTGGAATGATAGTCTTCAGCTCCACCTATTTACTTGCAAATGTCATAAAGTCGTTCTTCTTTATCGCTGAGTAATATTTCAATATGTGTCTATTTGTGTGTGTGTGTATGTGTGTGTGTATTTCTTTATCCATTTATTTGATGGAGGCCACCTACATAGATTCCATAACTTAGTTATTGTGTACTGAGCTGCTATGAATATTGATGTGATTGTGTCACTCTAGTATGCTAATTTTCAATTTTGGGATATAAAGGGAGGAGTGGGACATTTGGCTCAAATGAAGAATCTCCATACTGCTTTCCAGAGTGGTTACACCAATTTGTATTCTCACCAGCAATGTATGAGTGTACCTCTTTCCTCCACATTCTTACCAGTATTTTTTTGTTACCTGTATTCTTGATTATTGACATTCTGAAAGGAGTGAGAGGAAATCTCAGTGTCACTTTAATTTGCATTTCTCTAATTGCTAGAGATGTTGAATTTTTTTTAATATATTTGTTGACAATTGTATTTCTTCTTTTGAGACAGGTCTATTTAATTTCTTTGCCCATTTATTGATTGGGTTATTTGTTTTTTGTTTTTGTTTTTTGGTTTTTTTTTTTTTTTTGGTGTTAAGTTTTCAGAGTGCTTTGTATATCCTGGAGATTAATGCTCTATCTGAGGTGTAGGTAGCAAAGATTTTCTCCCATTCTCTAGGCTTTCTCTTCACACTTTTGATTGTTTCCTTTACTGTGAAGATGTGTTTTAGTTTGCTTCCATCCCACTTATTGATTCTGATTTTGCTTCTTGCACTTTAGGAATTTTGTTAAGGAAATTAGTTCCTGAGGAAATAGGTTGGAGTGTTGGGAATACCTTCTCTTCTAGTTTGTACAGGGTTTCTGGAATAATTTATAGGTCTTTGATCCACTTTGAGTTGAGATTTATGCAGGGTGAAAGAGAGTGTTTAAATTTTATTCTATTCATATGGATTTCTGGTTTTCCCAGCACTATGTGTTGGAGAGGCTATATTTTCTCCAATATATGTTTTCTCCAATGTATAAGGTAACTATATTTGTGTGATTTTTCTCATTGTCTTCTATTCTGTTCCATTGGTCTTCTTGCCCATTTTGTTGCCAATACTGTTTTTGTAACTATTGCTCTACAGTGTCATTTAAGGTCTGGGATTGTGATTCCTTCTACTTCACTTTTCTTGTTAAGGATTGCTTTTGCTATTCTGGGCCTTTTGTTTTTTGAAATGAATTTCATAAATACTTTTCCTATTTCTATGAAGAATATTATAAGAATTTTGGTGTGAATTATATTAAATCCATATAGCACTTTTGGTATTATGGCCATTTTTAGAATATTAATTCTGCCTAAGAACCTAAGAGGTCTTTCCATATTGTCCTCCTCTATTTATTTAGTTTTAATTACAGATTTTCTTCACCTCTTTTGTTAGATTGATTCCAAGTATTATCACCCAGATATCAATTGTGTTCTTATTCCTCAATGATAATATCTGAAAGAGAAATTAAGATACACATCCTCTTCAAATATGCTTGGAATATTACCCAACGTGGGTCACATGCAAGGTCACAAAGTCATCTGAAGAAATTTTAGGAGTCTAACATCACTCCATGTGCCTTTCCTGCACACAATGGATGGAACCAGAAATTTGTAAAAACGGAACTAGAAAAGCTCAAAAAAATACATGGAAGCTAGGCAACAATACTCTTCAACAACCACTGAGTGCAAGAAAAAAATCGAAAGCAAAAATATAAAAGATCTTGAGACAAAAAAAAAAAAAATTCCAGTTACGAAATCTAGGAATGAAGCAAAAGCTGAATAAGAGTGAGGTTTATAGTAACATGCACCTATATTCAGGGAGGAGACAGACTTCAAACAAAAATATCACAGTACCTCTCAAGTAATTAGGAAATGGAGAATGAACTAAACTCAGCTAAACTCAAAGTCATCAAAGGGAAGGAAATAATAACTTTTAAGAGCAAAAACCAAATGAAATACAGGAAAGAAAATAATAGAGAAAAATCGACAAAACCCGGTTTGGTATTGATGTGAGTTGTTTGTTGTTTATTTAAAAAGATAAATAAAAAGGGCAAAATCCTAATTATACTAAGAAGACAGGAGATAAAAGGAAATAAATAAATTCAGAGATGAAAATTAGATATTACAACTTATATCACAGAGATAAAATGTAAGGAAACATTACACATATTTATGTGCCAAGTAATTGAAAAAAAAACCAACAAAAAACAGAAGTAGAGTGTGTCCTGGTAGCACATAACTAACCCAGGCAGAATGGCAAGGTAATAGGAAGCTTGAAGAGACCAATAACAAATAAGGAAATGGAATCAAATCACCCCGACAACAACAACAACAACAAAAAAAATATGAGGACCAGATGGCTTCACAGGGTGAATTCTAACAGACATGTAAATAACAATTGATACAAATCCTTTTTAAGATCTTCCAGACAACAGATGAAAAGGGCATACTTCCAAACTCATTTTAGAAGGCTGGCATCACCCTGAGACCAAAGTCAGACAATCCCACCAAAATGAAGGGAAGCTATGGGCCAAGTTAAATTCAACAAGACATTAGGAAGATTATACACCATGAACAAATGGGGTGGAAATATTTTTCAACATGTCCACAGGATTATGTAAACTGATGTAGGAGAAAGGCATTTGACAAAGGCATTAGACAACATTGAGCACACTTTCCTGGTAAAAAAAAAAAACAAAAAAAGAAAAAAACTTTTCAACAAATTCAGTATAGAGAGAACTGACATAAAAACAGTAAAAGCCATATGTGAGTTTTGTCCTGTTGCTAAACTTGAGAAATGTATTTGACTTCCAAGTATAGATGGTGAGTAATTGGGTACCAAAATCTGGAGCTCTGGGAAAAGGTGTACAGGTTGCATATAAAAATGGGACTCAATTCTATGTGAATCATTAAGCCATGGTCATGTAAGGGATGACTCAAAGAGTAGACGTGAAGAGAACAGAAAAGGGCATAGCATTGAGATTATCTTGGGATAATGAATGTTGATATTTCACAAAGAGACACTCAGGAGGAGTGACAATGAAGTAGGAAGACAGGCATGGGAGTGCAGGGTCCAGGATACCTAGCGAAGGAAGAATTTCAAGGGCAGAAAACTGATTCTTTGTCAATACTACTGAGAGATCCAAGAAGTAAATATATATATATATATATATATATATATATATATATATATATATATATATATATATATACTGGCTACAGGGACAAGAGACAAGAGATTCTTTCCTCCCCTGTGCCCTATGGAGTGATTATGATAAAAAAATAATGTGGTTGACTGCAGGGGTAATTTGGCAGACATTGTAAACAACAATTTCAATGAGATATTTATAATAAGAACTACGTAAATAAATAGGAGCCGGAGGGGATGCTGGAAATTTAGTGTTTTTCTCCTGTAGATAAAAAAAAAAATTACAGCATGTTTTCAAGCTCATATGAATAGATTAGTTCAAATAAGTGCAGAAATAATGTATGAGAAAGGGAAATAACTGAATAATAGGCTAGAAAGAGAGAGAGAGAGGTGGTGAGGATTTGGGAATAGGTGCTTAAAATTGGGTTGTTGTATGGGTAACATGATGTCTCAAGTTGCTGCAGTCTGGCTGGCTGGGCAAAATAACTGGGGGGTGACAAACAACTTGTGTACATTGATACAGCAGGAGAGGGAGCCATTTATTGAAGGACAGGAGTGATATTTATACATTCCACACAGCTTATCTTAATTAGCATAAACTCCATACAACAGTCAACCAATAAGAAATCTCCACACTTAATAGCTCGCTGCCGTTACTTCACAAACCACTCCCTCTGGCATTTTGCCAGACGCCATCCAGACTTGTTTACAGACTCTAACATCAAGTGGGAGTGGTAATTGAAAGCAGGGAAGGTAAGTATTGTTAGAAAGTTTGACAATCAAAATCTTTAGTCATTAAAATCTCATTTTAGTTCACATTGGGCAAAGAATAGTGAACTGGAAAATAACAGTTTTTCAAGAAAGGAGAAGAAATCCATGGAGGTGATTGTATAACCCCCAAAGCATAGACTATCTCAGTGTTATACTCAACAGCTTTGTCTTTTATGAAGGGAAGACATATCTGAGGAAAAAAAGTTGTTTTCAAGTGGCAGTGAAGAAGAAAGAAGGTGACCTCAACTTCAAGCTCCTTAGCAGCAGAAGTGTTGGAATAATCTAAACTGGAGAAGGTGCCCCTTAGATTTCAGGTACAAGAAGATGGTGAAGTGAACGTTCAGAGAGGGGTTGGGGTTACAATACACTTTAGTGGTGATAGACCAGCAAAGGATGAAGTGTAAACATTTGAAAAATAAGAGGAGTGAAGTCCCAAGTATATGTAGTTTCGTGACTAAACAAACACTTGGGAACAAAGGGGCTTGGTTGATGAGGAACATACCTGCCTTATTACATGTCTGTGGTTCCACTGTAACTTTTTTTTTGGAACCTGGGATTAAATCCAGGTGTTCTTAACCACTGAGCCACATACACAGATTTTTTTTCTTTTTAAATTTTTCTTAGTTTTTCCATTTTGAGACAGGTCTCACTAAGTTGCTTAGAGCCTCACTATGATCCTTCTGCTTCAGCCTTCGGAGATGCTGGGATTATAGGCATGTGCCACCATACCTGGCTCACTATAATTCTTAAAGTGCTTTCCTGCCTTTCCAAAAGGGTCCTGATTTGAGAGACAAATTATAAGATCACCCTATTTAACGTGAGTGAGGCAGATAGGGATACAATTCAGATGAGATTTGTATTGATATTCTGTTAGGTATGATTTGGTAATCAGATCTAATTGAAGCTTTGCTTTATGATTGGTCTGGGAAGTGGCTGGTTTGCAGTGATGAGTCCTATAGTGCTGAGGTTATTGGAAGGGGTGGTCTCAGTAGAAACAGGTGGAAAATTGGGAAGCCCTATATATGATATAATAGGCAGACTGGACAAGATTGGTGGCAGCCCGTAGCGTAGGCTAGTTTTACTAGGAATTATTTACAGTTGCATAACTGTGCTGTTATCAGCTTGAAGTGTTTTCTTACATGTTCTTCTTTATAAGTGGAGATCGGAATGATTTCATTAGTTCCACAGCCTCAAGGAATTCCTGTCAATCAAGAACCTCAGAGTGTGACATGAAGTCTTCACATGTGTGTTTAGGAGGAATGTATACTGGATCAGAGTGGGTGCTTAATCCAATGATGGTGTCTTTAAAAGAGAAAGGAGAAGAATACCCAGAGACAGAGCTATGGAGAGAAGGTCATGTGAAGATGGAGGTAGACAGAGTTCATAGGAGGCAATTCCAAGCCATCGAACCCAAGGATTCCTAGGAGAGTGGGAGGAGATAAGGAAATATTTTTCTCTAAGGTTTTCAGAAGCAGCATGACCTCTTTCAGACACCTTGATTTTGGACTTCAGGCCTTAGGAAGTATGAAAGAATGAATTTCTTTTGTTTGGTGGAAACATAATATGGAAGCCATATAATATTACTACAGAGGTCAAGATCATTTTTATTTTAATTTGGACTAATCATTTGAATCCTCATATCGGTTGGGACAGCTTCTTTGTCTCAAGGTGAAAGGCAAGAATCATCTTTACCTATCTGTAAATAATTGCTGAAATATAACTTGAATATTATATTATCACTTATCACTTTCCCATTTTTAAGAAGATGCTTTATGGTGTAAACATGGCATGTTGCTGTCAATTGATTATATTAATTAAGTTTCTTTTTGAATGGACATTATAAAATAAAACTTTTAGTCAGAAATTCTTTTAGAATAGACATATACTTAGTATTATAGGATATTTGGAAAAGAACTAAAAGTTAAGTGCTATAGAATGTGGAAATTTTGTTACTCAAATACAAGACTGAATGATAATATTTAAAAACCAATAGGATTTTAAAGCTCCAATCTTAAATAAAAAGCTATTTCTTGTCACAGACAAATAAGGGTAACTTAAAGTTCCTTTAATTACAGAATTATTTGGCTCTAAAAATCAAAGCATACTTATAAGGAGGTGGAGTTCTTGAGGCTATAATCAAGAAAATTTATTCAAAAGCTAAGGCAATTTACAACACTATGTGTCAATCAAATCAAGAGAAAACATGGAAATGTAAAATATACCAATGCTCAAGGTGACATAAAGTAGTTGTCAAGAAAAATTAGATTCCTAATGTGCTTTAGTCCCTTTAGCATGCAACCACATGTGTCTGAATTCAAAGGAACTGTCAACTTATTCAGGGTGGTAAGATTAAGCAAAATGGAAATTAATTAATTGGCATGAAACATCTGAAAATTCACCTTGCTAAAGGCATAGCAATTTGAGGTTCGAGGTCAGAAGTATAAGAAAAATTTCTTCTATAGAGTATACCAGTGCTTCCTAAAACAGTGACTTTTTGAAAGAGTGCTGATTTATTAATAGAATATAGAGTGGAAATAATCCTTAGGAAGCTCTATGATGAAAATTAAATTCCATTCTTTGCCTCTTCACTCCTTGTTTTGATATTTTATTATCACTATGCATATAAAATATGAAATCTGATGGTTAATGAGATGATTTCTTAGCCAAATACATTTATATATGTGAGAATATATTTTATAAACTGGTATGTTTCTTTAAGAATTATAATGAAATTTATAACAATTAAAAAGAAAAATGAAGAGACCTGACTTAAAAAATAACAAATGACCATATGACTACACCTGATTTAGGATACTTAACAAACCCACAGTAAATATTTCCTTATAATTCTGTCGAAAATATTGGTAGTAATAAAACATAGAACACAGTTAAAAGTAAGTAGTTGAACAAAATTGGAGAAAGATGTTGAGTACTAATAAGATTCATTATATGCTCTATATTCCAAATTTTTCTCATCTTACACTCAATTAACTATTATTTCTCAAATTTGTATGAAAACAACAACAATATTTATGTGTCTAGGCATCTTTTCTCACTCAGCTAGAGATACAAAACTAATTGTATTCTAAAATAGAAAACAATTTTATAGCAATTCTTCCTGGCATATGGTGATATTTTAAACAAACCACACATTATTTTATAAATATTAACTTCCTCAATAGTGCTCAGACTTAAAGTTATTTCTATTTTCGCACAGTTTCCTTTATTTACCCACTGTTAAATAAATGCAGTAAGAGGTATTGAGCACATACTAAGTATTTGACCTATTGGATTGCAATGTGACAAGCAATAAACATAACATGATTGCAATATTTCAGGGTAGTGTACTACACTTGTATATATGCCCTAATCTGCTTAATATATGGATGCAAAGAATTGTTAACCTCCAATTTTAAACCAAACAGTGTTTCATTTAAATGTGAGAGTTCAATAAAAAATATTCTTAGGCATATTATGCTTCTGAATATTTGGCCATCCAAGATGCATTCTGAAAATACTCTTGAATAGAATTTAAAAATTGTTCATTAAATTCAAGAATTTTAAGGAAATATGCATTGAAGATGAATGTCTCATGGAATGGTATTTCTGTACCAAAGGGAGATACTATATCTGTGACAACTCAGAAAACAAAACTTCAACAGCGAGATTGTGGCAGTTTTTAATAGATAAAATTAAAACAGGTGCTAGTAACCATATCATTTCACAATATACACATTGATAAGTATTAAAATGAGTGGGCAAACATGACTATAAATATTAAATTAAGAGCAATAACTAAGGTAAAAGGAAAATAGATTTTAAGGTAGGCAATCTATAGCTACCCAATAGAACAGACAAGAAACAAGAAAGAAAGAAGGAAAGCAGAAACAAAAATGGTATTCAAAAGGAAGTTCTATTATACCATAGTTATAGTAAATCTAGAGCAAATTCATAAAATAAAAAAAATCTAGAAGATTAGTTTAAGAGAATTCAATGATATATTATCAAAATATGAAAAATTAAAGCACAGAATAAACTAAAAAGAAACAAAAAAGTATAAAACAAGATAAATATAAAAAATAAGAACAAAAGAAAGCTGAATTTCTAATTGGTACATTTAATAGTATTTGATTCATATAGAAAATAATTATCACAAAAAAGAATGAAGTAGAAAAAGAGTCAAAGGCAGAGATGAATATTCACAAAACTTATCATAAACAAATGCACATAACAAAATTATTAAATATATAACACATCAACCAATGGATTCCAGGGAAAAAAAGGATATAAATGTAGAGTCTCGAAACACTTTGAAGTATGTCACACAAAGAAACTAGTGGATGAGTAGGAAAGTAAACAAGTGGTCAGATAAAAGATATGAGTAGCAATGTAAGATGAATCTTTTAGTTTCATTTTTTAAAAAAATTGTTTTAATTAGTAATACATGACAGTAGGATAAGCTTATGCACTTTGATATATTATACGTAGAGGGGTTTAATTTCTGATTTTCTGAGTATATGTGTTGCAGAATCCTACTGGTCATGTAGTCACATATACACATACAGTAATAATGTCTGTTTTATTCTACTATCTTTCCTATCCCCACATCCCTTCCCCTTCTCCTCACATCACTTCCCTTTACCTAATCTAATGTAATGCTATTCTTCCCTAGTGTCCCCGCTTATTGTGAATTAGCATCCACATATTAGAGTAAATATTTGGTTTCTGGGTTTTGTGGGATTGACTTATTTCACTTACCATGATATTCTCCAACTCTAACCATTTACTGGCAAATTCCATAATTTTTATTTTCTTTAAAGCTGAGTAATATTCCATTGAGTATATATATATATATATATATATATATATATATATATATATATATTCCACATTTTTTTTATCCATTTAACTATTGAGGGACACCTAGGTTGCTTTTAATTCTACACCTGCTAATAATATATTTTTCCTCTCTGGAATTTTAGTTTCATTTCTAGTGTAATAAGATTAATTTTAGGTTTTCATTGTCCACTTGACTTGGCCAATATTTTCCATTTATATTCAAAAAATAGAATATAGCCATGACAATTGGTTTAAATATATATATATATATATGTTGTAGATAGACACAATACCTTTATTTTGTTTATTCATCTTTATGTGGTGCTGAGGATTGAACCCAGCACCTTGAATGTGCGAGGCAAATGCCTCACTGCTGAGACACAACTTCAGCCGCCCATGACTATTGTTTTAATGCAACCGTCTATTATACGTTTGCATTGAATACCATCTATGTCAAACATGCGACAGTTTTGATTGAGTACAGTTTTGGTCATTGTGAGAATTTTTTTTCCTGATATTTAACCTATGCTATGATTCTTGATTTTTATGCTATAAATTGGAAGTTTTATCTTTTGGATGAAGCATATTTTTGTACTGTTAAAAATATTTGATTATGTATGTGTGTTGAGGGGTGATGTAGTTTGCTCCTTTTGGAATCATAGCTATAATTATCCTAGTTGAGAAAGTTTTTACTAACGTAATATATGTGCCTGAATTATGAGGTTTCCTATCTGGTTCTTGGAAACATATATTACACTTGGGCATATATGGCACCTGAGCATGATTTCTCTCATCTTGTGGGTGGTTCTTTTCATGATGTCAGGAAAGCTCCATCTCCTCAAGTGTAAGCTCTTCTGAGTCTGCTAGTGCTTCATTGTGTCTCAGAAACACTTTTAAGATGGTAAAGCTGGGCTGTCATAATACTCAACTCATTTTTTTCTACCTCTCAGTGATCAACATTTTCATTGACTAATGCCTACACATAATGAATGCCATTATTTCATATATTTTCTCTAATAATATGGTTGTTTTGTCCTCTCCATTAATCAAGTACCTGTTGCTACATTGAGTCAGCAAGACGAAAAATGAGGTTTACTATGATTGTTTAGGAAATCCACTCCCATTATCATGATTTTTGTTTCCATTTATTTTCAAATGCTATAATACTTACAACTACGTTGAAAATTAGTTCTTTCTTTTTCAATTTGGAAGTTACCATATTATAATCAAACACCTCTACAAACTTTATTTTGCAATTTGTGCAAACAAGCAGAGTCACTGACATAACCTTAAACAAATCAAAACCCAGAAATTGACATAAATACGTTATTTTATGTATTGCAAAATTAGTTCCATATGCTACATTTAATCTCACCTTTCTTCAGTTTCCATCTTTGATTTAATTCTCTCTGTTCCTGACTTTTGTAATGTTGATAATTTTAAGGATGAAATGTCATCTGCTTTGTAGAATATGTCTCAAATTTTCCATGATTGTTGTCATGATTTCATTCTAGTTATTAATGTTTGACAAGAAAATTATACAATTGATGCCATTCTTCTTTCAACTTAGCACACCAGGTAGAAATATGTTCACTTTTTTTCTATCACTTATGAATATACATTCATAATCTATATTAAGGTAGAGTCTTCTAAGCTTTTCCATTCTTAAGGAATCTTTTCCCTCTTTCAGTTAGTATTTTTTGAAGATATACATTTAAGACTATGCAGATATCTTGCTCTGATCAGATTTGCACTCACTGGATTTAGTATGCACAGATTTTTCTTGGCTGAGTTATGTTTTACCTCAATGAATTTTTAATAATAATTATCCCAAATTTATTAATTTTTATGCAGTTAGCCACTGGAGTTATACAACAAGGAATATGTATTTATTTATATTTCTGTTTTTAAACCCAGTATGGCTCCATGGCTTTTATTTGTTGGTTTTTAATTTTGTTAGTATTTTTTTTTATTATTATTTAATTTGCTATTTGAATTGTCCTAGGTTTGGCAATGAATATTATCCCTTTCAAAGATATGCCATGTCAATCACGTATTTTCCTGTTCAGGTCCTAAAATTAGGCACTTGTCCTAGGTTCCATAAGTGCTTCTCGTAGAGGGCAGTGTTTATAAACAAAGACTAACACAATAAGTGTGATCGTCAGTATAGGTCACTCCTTCTGAACCCTCTTAGAGGAGAGAGCTGGAGAGTCTTTCACATATACACACATGGTTAGTTGTCTCTCTACATGTGTGAACACCTATGTAGCTAGTGAAATCCATAAAATCACATGGATCCTTCTAATTTGAATCCCAATCCAATCAACTAATTCTTATTTTTCCCCTTTTCATGTTTGAATTTTATTTTCTTTTTTCGAAGTGAGAACCTGATTCTGTTATTTTCAATGTGTAATTTTTATCAGCATCCACCTCCTCTCTGATAAAAACGATACCCTGTTATTGTCGTGGCCCCCCTCTTCCCACATAGGTACACAATCTGGTGCTTTTCCTCCTGTGTGGGCTTCTCACCCTTGCTGCCACCACTGACTTCTTGCATGCCCCTGTTCACACTGCCCTGACCCAGTGGCCTTCTATCTTCTTGGGCTCTGACTTCCCACTCTGGATCACTAGCATTGGTACCACCTCCTTCCGAGGTAGTTGTCTCCCTATATTCAGATTTTGACTTCCTGAATTTGTATTCCTGATTTATAATTTTTGTTCTGTGCAAGATTCACATAGAAAAGAGATTTTTTTTCCTATTTTCTAACTTGAAAAATTAAGAGACTGATTGCTCTGGTAAGATTTTGATATTATTCTCAACCATTTTGAGCAGCTTTTACCACAGGGTGACCTCTAACTTAGTGAGACAGAAGAAGAAAAGAGAAATTTCCAGGTGCTGGTTAAATATCCTTCCTTGTCTACTCTAGGGCTTTTTTTTTTTTTCATTTTCTTCTACAGAAATTAAATTGGAGGAATATGAGCATTATTCTTTTTATAAAACTCCCTTGAAATAGTTCTATTCACAAGCTTGTCTCATTCCCATTTTTACTCATTAACCTAATGTTTCAAATTGATTCAATGCCTATTAAAACTTTATTTCACCAAATATTCCAAAGCAGGCTCTGATTATTCTCTTTTTTCATTTCTCGGGAATCATTGAACTAACGTTGCCTTTAAACCAGGGATTTAATGTTCCTAAGAATTTTCTCATGAAGGTGTTTACATGTGCTTAGTCACTCTTAGAAAATATTTCTTTGAATCATGACTCTGAAATTATGCAATCATGACCTTTCAAAGATGAAGGAGAGCTTTCCATCTAATTTTCTTCATTTAAAAGGTCCAGAAGCTCTATGAACTCAACGAGATCCAAATCGTGATGGGATTTAAAAGATTCCATGTTTGAGGTGTGAACTTTAACTTCATAAGCTCAAAAACCAAGAAAGAACAAACTAAAACAATACCAAAAATTTAAATCTAATGTCAATTAAAATCCAAACAACTTTATTCGCTATTTAAAAATTTTATTTTAATTCACTTGATATAGGACAGAAGAGGCTGGACACCCGAGGAATTTTCGGGAAGCAGGTTTATTGATTGCAGTGTTCAGAGGTAGTTCTCTCTTAAGAATCTTTTTTTTTCTGAATAAAGATTTTGGAAATTCTTTGAAGTTTATAGCTAGTACAGGGCGAGGGGGTGGGAGGACTTGGAGGTTTACATGACAAGTGCTTTTTGTTCCATCCTCTAAGAGACAAGTTTCACAAGTTCTTACCAAAAAATCAGAAGTGCTATCTTTTTGTACAACAAGCTTGCAGACTAACTCTGTCACACCTTTTGTGTGCAAACCTTGGATTTACAAGAAAGAGGAAACTACCAACCACAATAAACTCTGCAGACATCCTGCTGATCTGACAAGAAGAGAAGCTTAGTTGTGGCAACGGTTTTTTGGTGGGGGTGTCTGGCCTGCTTCACACTTATACCTATCAAATGTAAGAATTCTTTTTTAAAAAATTTTAATTTGTTTTATTTAGTTATACATGAAAATAGAATGCATTTATGTAATTTCATATATCATACAAAGGTGGGATATAATTTCTAATTTTTCTGAGTTTACATATTGAAGAATCATATTGGTCATATAACATATATACATACAGTAATAATATTTGTTTCATTCTACTACCTTTCCTATCCCCACATCCTCTCTCCTCCCCTCCTATCATTTCCCTCTACCTAATCTAAGGTAATGCTATTCTTCCCTAGTGCCCCCTGCTTTATTGTGAATTAGTATCCACATATTAGAGAAAACATTCAGCCTTTGATTTTCTGGGATTGGCTTATTTTACTTAGCATGATATTTTCCAACTTCAATCATTTACTGACAAATGCCATAGCATTAATTTCTAGGATATATAAAGAACTCAAAAAATTTAACATCCAAAAAACAAAAAACAAAAAACAAAACCAAATAACCCAGTCAATAAATGGGCTAAGGAACTGAACAGACACTTCACAGAAGAAGAAATTGATCAACAAATATATTTTTTAAAAAGTGTTCAACATTTCTAGCAATTAGAGAAATACAAATCAAAACTACTCTAAGATTTCATCTCACTCCTGTCAGAATGGCAATCATCAAGAATACAGGCAACAATAAATGTTGGTGGGGATATGGTGAAAAAGATACACTCATACATTGCTGGTGGAACTGCAAATTGGTGCAACCAATGTAACAATTCTAAAGAGAACTTTAACAAAATATCAAATAGAGAACAACTGTGGAAAAACACAAAAAGCCCACCACAATTTTTTTTAAAAATTATGTCTTACTCTAAGTAAAATGACATTATATTTTTGATTATGTAAAGATACATTTTCAATGAAAACTAAGTTTAAAACAAGTGAAATCACAGCCTATTTTCATCTAGGATCATTACATTCAAACATCTTAAAGGCAGATAGTCATGAAGGTCTTGTGATGCCATATCTGCTGCTCAACTGGAAGCCATGGTGGAAGTTCACATAGCTTCCCATTGCCCCTCACTCTGAATCCATAATTCTCTAGAATCTGTAGTTTCCCCTAAATGATCCCCCCCAAAAAATCCTCCTTTAAAATGACAAAAAAACCCAGTTCTTGGAGCATATATGTGAATGTGCTTCTGAAATACATATTATAGAGAAAAATACATTCTAAACTATTTTTAGAAAATATGAATTAATCAAAAATTCACAGACTGTTTTTTTTCTATATAGGAAAATTTTAAATCCATACTTGAATTCTTTTTTGAAGTTTCTTACACTTCTGTGCTTATTTTTCCAAACTGAACACAGGCTGCTAAGCATCAACTACCACCCCACCACATTTTTCATTTAAATCACACCTGCAAGTACAGACCCACTGACCCCGACAATTAGAAACTGATCAACACCTCAGAACAGCGGTAACATCTACACACATGGGCTGGTTGAAAATATCTCAAGCTATCAATATTATCAAGTGTGTACGGAAGCTTGGTAAACAAGCACAACATTTCAGGAAGTCAGAAGCAATATATTCTTATGTTTGTTTATGCAGCACTGTGACCATAGCTGATAATAATGCATTGCATATTTCAAAATAGCTAAAAAAACATAATTTAAATATTCTCATCATAAAGAAATTACAAATATTTGTGAGGACATATATGCTAATCCACATGATTTAATTACTCCACAATGTATACACTGACTAAAACATCTCATAATACCCCATAAATATACATGATTATCATTTGGAAAATAATATTTTAAAAAATCAGGGAATAGATTATAAGCAGGGCAACATATTAAGGAAGTAATAACAATTGGTTTACTATTATTCTTAAGGTTCAGGGATTTTTCCCTATTCCCCTCACAAGAATAATCACAATGTGTGATTATTTTCTTAATTTATTGGCTTAATTTTTAATTCACACTTACATTAGAAATGCAAGCTCCTGGAAGTTAAAACTGTAATGTCAACCACACAGCTCTGATGCATGATGGTACACATTCTATGAATACGTTTTGAGTGACTGTCTCTCAGTTTATGCCACAGCCTTCTTCTCTTAATATGCTCCATTTTTCTAGTTTCCTTTTTTAAATTTATTTTAAATGCCATTGTTACCTCCTCCTACCAAGACTCTATACTTCGAATATAACTCATCATGTTCACATGAGCTTGAATTCCCTAGCTCATTACAGGGTTCATCATGTTTCTCTCCTGCAAAGCTACTTTCTTCTCCTTTCCATACTGTAGCTTTCAGTAGGTGACCACTCTGTGCAAACAGCCCATACCTAAGGAGTTGAGAGGCTTCACCTTCTTCGAAGCAGAATATCTCCATTAATAATTTAGTTCTTCAGCATGGGAGTCTAGTCTCATTTTCTTATTCATTCCTTTGTTTGTTGACTCAATCATTTACTTGCATCTGTATTGACTCATAAATTTTTTATGTTTTGGGTTTAAATCCATTTTAAAAACAACGAACAAACAAACAAAACCATTTTTTTCTTCCTGTCTCTAGAACTTTGACTAGGCTCCTGCTTTTGCCAAAATTCCAGCCCAACATTCCCAGTGAACATACTTTGTTAAAGTCTTTGTGTTTTGTTTTCACCTCTTTAGGGAAGTGAATATGGATAAAGTCAATTTGTATTAGAAACTTCTAGAGGCAAAATGTTCATTTGATCATTCTTAAGATCTGAAAATGCGTGGAGCTTTCTGACTAATTGAAAAAAAAAATTAGGGCTTTTTTTGACAATGGATAAATTCATAGATGGCTAAGATAGTTATGTATCTTAAGTAAGTTACATATCTTATCCTAAAATAATCACATACCAACCACTAAGTGAGCAGTACTTTTGTTTTCAAGCATATTTGTGCATTCTTTCTAAAATAATCATCAATTGCAAATCTCTTCTAATTTTTTTTTTGTTTGCTTTTATAAATAAGATTATGAGAAACATCCTTGTTCCTACAAATCATGTTCACCGAATTGTTAAAAGTATAACTTCATGGTCAAAGGATTATTTATTTGTTTAAGTTCACTATTGCCAAATTTGGAGGTGGAAGATTTCATTCCATATTGTTTCATCATCTCCCCTTTCACTGAAGTTTCTGTAGTTTGAATCTTGAATGGCCCCACAAGGCCTACATATAGAAAGTTTAATCACTAATCTGTGCCACCACTGATAGGTGGTGTATCCTTTAAGAGGTGGGACCTAATCAAAGGAAGCTGGGTCAGAGGGGTTGTGCTCTTGAAGGAAGTATTGGAAGCCTTTTCTGCCTTTGCTTTCCTGCTGCCATGGGGTGATCAACGTTGTTCCACCTGGGCTTCTAGCCATGATGTTATGCCTCACTATGGACCTAAAAACAACAGAATCAACTGACCATAGACTGAAATTTCTGAAACCATGAGCCAAGATAAAACTTTCCTCCTTACAGTTAGTTAACTCACATATTTTGCTACAGAAATGGAAAGTTGACGAAGAGAGAAATACTTGTGTAATTAAGCTCTGAGTCTTCAGAGTAAACATATTTTGGAGGTTTCATTCTTGTTTACAATGATCCATCTACTTCCTTGGTGTCTTGCCAGGCGTGGGAAGGATGGTATAGTTGAATAAGTCTACTATTGACACTTGACCCAAATCAGGCAAAGGAGATCACAGAAATTTGGAATTAGGATGAGGAAATTCTAATCAGTTTTATATAGTTTATTAAGAAATTATGGCTTAGCTTTCTTTACCTGCTACATTATGCAATGGAGAGCAAGGGAAGGGTGTGACCTAGAAGAGACATGAGAAGCATTGAAGAGAGAGAGACAGAAGAGTCAAGAGGTGAAGAATCCTGGTGACTTTCCAGATTTCACCTGCAGTCATTCCTATACTATTATTGGATACTAGGAGTTAGCCTCTATGTCCGTAAAATAAATTTCTCTTTTCTGCTTCCAATGGTCACATTGAATTTGTTTACTTACATCCAGAGAATCTTGTTTAATGTAGACAATGATTTCCAACTGGAAAATAATTTTCCACCTGTGCTTCCTTTGTAGATTGAAGGTCCTTATCTTGAACCTAATACATTTTTTTGTGTGTGTTTAAAATTCTGCCCTATGAATAGTAGTATTTTTATATAGTATTTTAAAGCCAGGTTTTTGATCCAGGTTGAAGATTGTATTTTTTTTTTCTTTATTTGAGGCCTCCAGTTGACCCTGTCATGGCCTTTCCTGCTTTCAGGGACTCCCTCCCACCACAACTATGTACAACTTAAAACAGATAGAGCAAAGAAAGAAATCTCATTTCCAAGTTGGCAGCAAACACAGAGTATTATGTGAATTTAGTTGGGTTTTCAAAGGAGCACAATGTTATGCAAATGAGGATAATTTTTAAGAAAAATAAATCCATCCTGGAAGAAAAAAAAGAGAGACTCATTGAATGGTAGACATGAGAAACATCCTTTCTACCGTGGGTCTCAAATGTCCTTAACTTTCACAAGATTGATTGATTGATTTCTTTGAAAATTGAGTCTCTCCTATGGAGTAAAATCTTAAGGAACAGAAAAGAAGTCATGGATTCGTGATTGAGTATACATATGACATTGAAGAGAGTAAAACACTTATTTGATAATCTGAAATTCTCTTCAATCCGGTGACAGAGTCCCAAAGAAGAATACAATTATCTCTGATAGTAATGAAATGATAATAAAATACAAATTTGGTAACTTGGATGTCATTAGAAAACAATCACCCGTCTTTGTTGTAAAAGCTGTTTATACATTTACATGACATTTTACTTTAAATTCACAGGGGAAATTAAATGATTTCCTAAGACTGATAGATCAATTTGGATAAATTATAACAATTTCTTATTCAAATTGGTATCAATTATCCAAAATTCTCAGCCCAGCTTGGCAGTTACCAATATGAGTAGATTCGTGTAAGATTAATATGGAAATAAAGCATAAATGACTCATTGCTTAGTTGGAATTTCTAGCCAAATTGATCTCCTGACATTTACCTTACATCTTTTTCTTCTGCTTCCCAAATATAATTACTTATTTAGGCATTTATTCACTGAATATCTTTTTATTGAACATTTTGTACAAAACACTGTGCTGGTCAATTTAATAGGAAAAAAGAAAAAAAAACACTAAACTGAATATGCTTATCTAAATGTGTGCCGATAATTATAGGGCACAGAATAAACTGAGAGTATTTTAAGGGCTCTGCAGTTGTATTGCTTTTAAGAAATAAAAGGAAGAATGACCCAGCTGAAGGGGACAAATGTAAAGTTGGTCTTTCAACTATGAATTAAATTTCTAGGCAGGGATATGTTAAGACAAGAATCCCTGGCAGATTCAACCTTCCAAATGCACAAAAAAAAGGCATCCATGCAAGGGTAACCAGTACATCCTTACGAGTAGAGCAAAGGTTTGGGATGGAAGGGAAGAAGGGTAATAGGACACAGATAAATAAGGGTTACTTCACCCCAATCATACTTTTCAGATTTTAACTACAGTACTAAAGCAATTTTTTAGACTAGGGGTTGACAAAATATGGCCAATTAAATATGACCAACTGCCTGTTTTATAAATATAGAATTTGGGGCAGGGGGTCACAGCTAGTCACTTTCCTATTGTTCGTGGCTCATTTGGCACAGCAGTGAAAACTGAGTAGTTGCAATAGAGATGGTGCGTCCTGAAAGACCTAAAGTGTGTACTATCTGGCTTTTTACACACAGAGAAGAAAATGCTGAATCCTGTCCTAAATTTCTGTGTGAATAATAATATTAGGTGTCAAAATAACTATGAGGTATGCTAAAGTCACAGCACAGGATTGAAAACCAAAATAAATTATTATTTTCTGCACTACAGTAGCATCCTATATCGCTTGGCAAGCTTCTTCTTCTTTTTTTTTTCAGTGCCAAATATACAAAGATGGCTTAGAAGAAGAATCACACAGTATATTCTCATGCATTCTCAACAGCATTTGAGACCTAAAAAGATGTCTCCTAAAAGAAAGATTGTTGACTTCTACTTCCTAGAATTGAGAAGTAATAGAAATCCTGTTTTTTCCCCAAAGGGTGATTTTATATAGTTTTACAATAATTTTAAGATGATAAGTGCATATGAAAAGAAAAAGTAGCTAGACTTCATCTGTCTCCTTGCTTGCAGTGTGGGTTAGGACTGTGTTTGAACTCTAGATCCTCTGAGGTATACTTTGCACTGGTTGCTTTTACCTCCTTTGAAAGTGTGTCCTTCCCCCATTGCCACCAACTCTCTTTTATTATCCTTCTTGTGCTTCTGAAAACTCCCCTTCTCACTATGTGGCACTGCAACTTATAAGTATCACACAGTTTTGGGGGAGTGAGCAGTGATGCCTTGGGGTTATTTTCTTTGTGATTTTCTTTGCAGAGTTATAGCCCTTCAGAGTTTATTTCCAAGGTGAATTTGGCTCCCTGTGGTTACCCACCTGCCTCTTTTAGAAGTGCTTCTAAGCCATAGATGGCATTGCTTCGGAGTCCTTCAGAAAACCACTGAGGGTTGTACAATGAAGGTCTCAGAGCTTGAAGAATAAGATAATGTTACAGGTAAATGCATTTTTAGGAAATTTATAGAGATCACCAAAGTTTTAATAAGAGACAGAAAATTCAAATCAAAACTAAATTATAATCAAGTACTGCTAGCTTGAAATACACTTGATGCTAGAGAGAATTTGCTTTCTGAAAGCTTATGTTAACTCAAATAATGCCATTGTCAGTATTTCCTTTGGCATTTTGTATAATGTTGGCAAAGGCTAGCAAACAAATATTGGAGTAGGATGCTACATATTATATGTACTTTATCAGCTAAGATTATATATGCCAGTGACCACTCTATGTTACTGTGTATATTATGCTACTATATATTTACATATGTGATATTATATATTTACATGAACATGTAGCAGTGATTACATAGTACACATATGATTATAATATGATGGAAACTAGGTAAATGACATAGGAGAGGTACTAGCCAAATGGAAGGCTGGAAAGAGAAAGAGGTTGAATTTAGTTTTGAGATTGTATTTATCTGTGATATTCAAGAATAGTTCCATGGGAAGATGGTGCTTTAAGTAAGATTTGGAGGATCGAAGATTTCAGTCAACTATTGTGTAGAGGGGAAATGTCAAATAAGATCTCCAGAGAGCCTTGGTGAATGCAGGGAATATCAGACCTCTGGCTAGTGTTGCCTTTATAGCTATAAATTAGGCAAGGGTAGTTGTATGAAATAAATTTGGAAAGAAAAGATAGAAACTAAATTATAGAGGTTAAATTTTGGGTGTTATACATTGAAAGGTTCTGAGCAGGAAAGATCTAGAGTTGAGCTTTAGAAAGATTACTTTCATGAAAACAGAGTGGAGAGAAAAATGGGAAAAGATAAATTAAAATGATGGCTAGTTAGGGTGTAGGCAACATCAGTGCTTTACTAAAGAAGTAATACTGACAAATAATAATAATACAAAGATTCTTTTCTTATATGGTCTACTTGTTGCTCCAAGGCTTATATTGATCTAATTTATTCTAACACTAGCCATAAGAAGTAGGTACTATTTTAATCATACTTTTATAGATGATGAGGCTAAACCATGATAAATTATACTGGTTCATTTAAAATCAAACTGTTTCTGGAAAGTATGCGAATTTGAACATGTATTAAATTATTAACATTCACTTAATATTTGTAGATTAAGTGAATAGAGGGAACAAGTGTTAGAGTAACGTAATTATATATTTTCTTCTTGTTATCACTAAATTGTTAGATGATACTACAATATGCTTTATGAAAATTTTATGTCACACTGTTCTTTAGAAGGTATAGGTAAAAATATCTGTAGCACAAGGAAAAATCATATACTTACTTCAAACTAAAGGAATTTTATCACTGTCTATTTTTGTAATGTAGCACTTTGTTTTGGCTTTCTGTGCATGTCAACATTGATAATTGTAACTTTTTATACTCACTTATGTGTCAAGCATTGTTCCTGGCATGGAGGTGTCTTATATTTAATTTCTTTAATCTTCCGTAGGCTAATGGACTGAAGTAAAGGTAAGCTTTGTTTTCCAATCAAATCATTAACAGAATTTAGAATAAATTATTGAACCATTGATTTAAACAAAGACATAAAAAAGCTAGTTCATAATCATCACAGACTATAATAAGAGATCATTTGTTTCATAATTGGGTGTCTGAAACTTCTGGTAATTACCAAAACAGTAAATTATTTTCTCTATTACATCACTAGGTTCAATAACCCCTTGGGGAAAAAATATATGTTACTATTTTAATTCTCTATGTGGACTTTTCTCAGAAGGCTAAGTACTTTTGCAGATTTGATTTCTTTTGAAATAGAATATTTGTAAAACTAGAACTAGTGTTAGTAAAAAAAAAAAAAACAATCTCTGATGTAAGTGATTTTTCAGTTAAAACCATAGCAGATGATGTGATATTTTCCAATTACTTCTGATGCCTTCATTTTTATATCTGTCTAGGAAAAAAAGAAAGAAAGCAGTAAAGTTCTAAGGATGCAGAGAATTGGGCTTTGCGAATATCAGAAAGATTGAGCTCAAGTAGTAGAACTCAGCTATTTGATCAATAAAGGATTCTCACTTGTGCATCAAAGGGGTGTTTTACATGTGTGAACCTGAATCAGATGAATTTATTTTTCCTAATAAAGTATTTCCATTTATCCTTTGGATATGAGCAGTGCTTCTAGAATATATCTTAATGATGTTGGAAATATATTTTACATCCTGGATTTTTAATCTGAAATGAGCTAGTTATCCCAAGCATCCTTAATCAACTCATAATATGGGTAGACAGACTTTCCCTCAATGAATGTGTGCAGTGATTCAGTGTATCTATTCTTTGTCCCAGTGATTCCTTTGGAAGGCAAGAGTTGTAGGAAATCATTCATGATAGTCAAAGGATAAGACAATGTTTTCTCAGCACTGAAAAAGAGGATTCCAAAATACAGAATCTTAACAGGTATTTCAAACAAGTGCTAGAACTGTTCGATGAAAAACTCATTTGCTGACCCAGGGGAAAGGATGGCAGTGTTAGTAATGATAAACAGTGTCAAGAGGCTCTCTTCTCTTTGCAAACAAGTTCAAACTGAAAAGAAATATCTCAAAATGAATTGGAGATTAGTTGTGGGCTTGGAGTCTTTCACCCCTCAGCCCATGATCTGTATAAGATACATTGATAGTTTGCTGAAAATGATCTTTTCAAGGATTTTTTTTAAAACATCTAACAGCTTTGGAAGAAAAGGGTTGCCTACATCTGGTGGGCCAAGGGCAGACGTATGTCTTGAAGGATGTAATACCTGTCCCTTTGGCTCAATAGTTAGACAGGACAGCAAGAAGTTCTGAAGGATGCAGGTCTGTTAAACTCAAAATTCCTGGATTATGACACAGATGGGCTGTCTACACAGCTTCTCTTCTTTACTCCTGAGGGACTTTGAGAATAAGGGGTTTCAATGCGAACACAAAGCTCATGCTGCCTGCTATATCATGAGATACACATATTTTGGCTCTGACCCAGAATCACATATCTTTCTCCAGTATATGTGAAGCGGTGGTAGGCTAACTTGTTGGCTCACAAATGGCATAAAATTTTAATCCTGATATTTTATATTCATTATTGAATATTTTTCTAAATATATACATACATAATTATATGCATTATATTACACTATATGTACTCTGTGTGTGTAAATATGTATAGAGATATATATAGATATACACACACACATATACATATATTTCTTATTGAAGGGCTTTTGAAAATAGAGTAGACAAGAAGGAATATGCAAAGGAAAACATGATCTCCATACCCACAGAAATATAGTGTCTTGATTTTAGTACAAGATTCATTATTCTGCTATATATATACATACATACACACATATACTTAGGTAATCATCTTAATAGCCCAAATTACATTTGGATGTTTCTTTTGTCCCCTAAATTATATGAGCATTACTATCATTGATTTGATATATGGTTTTGAATATCTGTTTAGTAAGTATCATTTTCTATTATAACTAAACCATTATTTATACAATCACTCTCTATTAGTACACATTGAGGTAATTTAGCACTTTCAGCTATTAAAAAGAATTTTGCAATGAATATTCCTTTCATTCTTTGAGTATGCTTCTCTTATTTACATTTGAAATATATTCTCTGCAGAAAAACTTGCTAGTTGTTAGGAATTCTTTTCTTATTGAATATTCTTTCATGTATGCTTTGGTTGTCTTAAGAGATTCCACATATCAAAATCTGTACAGGAGATAATTTCCCCTGGTGAGACTCTTTCTCTTTCTTGGACAAATGGTCTTTGAGATTTCTTTCTTGCTGATCTGGTGAAGCATTGATCTTTAAGATTCTACAAGTCATTTCACTCTTCATTAAGGGTAATGCAACCAATTTTTCCTCCATTTCTTTGGTCTATTTAGAAGATTTCACTTCAATCTTTTGAAATGCAGGTGGATGTTTTGGGGACAGTGTATTGACTATAGGTTCCATTCAAAATCAACTTTTCAATTGCTCAATTCCTTCTTAATACTTTAAAGTAGCTGCCGCTCATAGGTTGATTGAAGCAATTTGTCTCTTAATAGACTTAGAATGTTAAGATGTTTATTATCCTAGAAATAATGATTTGTGAAAGTACTGCACCAATTTGTTATAGAAAATAATGCCTGATATCTATCAAATAACTACCTGGGGGATACTCTCATTGTGTCCATATCTCTGACATTGATCACATCATCTACAATAACTTTTATTGCTTCTATAGGCAAGTTTATCTGTCATTGTGAAAACCTAGGCTAGGTATCTCAGAGATAAGGTTTGGACTAATTATACAGGGTCTAACTTAAAGTTGTATTAAATTCAAGATATCAGTCATGTTGCTTCTTCCTATATCTGTATGAATGACTGTAGGCTTGGGTGGCTGTCATCATTTGTAGATTATACATTGCTGGTCCATCAGCAAATCACACAAGCTGCAATTAGCTTTCTTTCTTTCAGAGGTAGCATGCAGAAAAGACTGAGTACCTATTCTGCTTTGTGTATTTCTGTACACATAAACAAAGGGTTACAGAATAAACATATAATCAAAGATATACAGAAAGAAAACAGAACAAAGATCTCTTTCATTGCTGAAATTCATTTACAAAATCCAACACTCTTAAATTTGTTTGTAGCTTGTAAAGAGAGTTTGAGTCTCTTTTAGAATTGCCACTTAGAGAAGACAAACAAGCACACGAAGCATATACAAAGTAACAAAAATAAACAAAGAAACTCTTGGGTAGGGAGATTAAAAGATTTGAGCTTGAGTAAAATTATTGTCTCAAAAAGAAAGCTTTATTCTTCTCTTGTACTTTAACTGAAATCTAAAAATTTCTGGTTCTTAGAATATGAGTAGCAATATTTTTTGCTTGTTTGTTTGTCTGTCCCAGTACATACCAAAGACTCTGACAGTACCAGATAATGAAAATTTGTCTTAAGGAACTGAGTAAAAGAGTGCTTTTATCAAGGAAAAATGAATGAATGTTTGCTGTATTATTTCTAATGTTGCAAGATATGAAAATACATATTTATAGAGAAAATACAGCAATGCATAAAGTTAAGATTTTCTTCAAGATTATTGCAATAGAGGAGAAAGGCCAGGACTCAGTCTGAGCTCAACTCAGCTGAACCAGAAGGTAAGAGGTTTTTTTCCTTTTCTGTATATTTGAGCACTGGTTAAGAGGAAATATTAGATTGGTCAACGAAAGTGTTGAACACTGAAAATTATACAAAATTTGCAAATGCTTTTCTTTATTATTAGGCCTCTGTTGTGTATTCATTGCCACCCACCGAAATTAGTCCTACCCTAAAAGCCATTGAGAAGCAGGGCCTCTATCTTCCTAGATGATTACTTTTTCAAAGAGATGGCTGGTAGGTTCTTGGGAAAGACATTCCTTAGTCACAAAACTGGTAAGAGACATTTCAAAGGATTTACAGATATCTCAAAGGGACATAGAGAGAGTTTACAATTGTAACTCTTCTGAAGTAAGTACATTAAGAGAAAGGAGATCTGGGGCCTGTAATTACAAAGAAAATAGTCCAAAGTTCAGTCAAGGAGGTGAAAGTTAAGACTCTGGATCATATGCAATCCTCTTAATTAAACAGAAGTGAAATACAAGAGAAATTTTTCCTCATGAGAGAACTGCTATTTCCATTGAATGCTTATTCTCAGAAGGTCAAATGAGAGAATGCCATTACATGTATACAGTGTGAATTAAAATATTATCTATTAAATAACAAGTCATTTATGTGTTATTTAATAGCACAGGAAGCTTAAAGCATGCAGTACTTCTCTGTCTTTAATTAAATGGTATTAAACTCTAATCCCTTAATCTTCGATTTATTTTATTCTGCCTCTGCTGGGTGATAGCCATTCTGTACTGTAGCTCCTGTTGATTTTCCAGACTACAATTTCTCTCCTCTCATTGGAAGAAGGGTGCATCAGAGGATAGAGAAACGGGCTTTGGTTTATGCTAAACCTCTTCATTTTGTCAACATTACTTGTGGCCCCAAGTTTTCTTGCAGACCTTCTTGCATAGCTCCTCTGCTTCCTCCTTTAGCAGGAACCAACTTATTTCTGTGGCGTCTTCCTGTTCATTAGACTCTCTGTGCCAGTGCAAGGTTGTAAAGGGGAAACTCAAACTTCTGTTAGTCCCGGAGTATTTACACATTGTGAAGAATCGGCGGAGGAGGTAATTAAAAAATCAAAATGTTTCTACGTTGATTACAACTCATTGTATGGACAGGATTTTCATTTGAGCTAACTGGACTTTTCTCTGTTTAGGTGAGATTAACTCCATTAGCCTATGATTTCATTTTAAAATTATAATTTGTATAAACATAATCATCATGTATATTAGTATAAACATAATCACTTTTAAATTTATGGAGCAGATTGTCAACAAGTATAATTTACTTTTTGAAAAAGGTTATTTAAAGCCCTTAGTTTTGCCATATGTATAGTAGAAAATATGTAGTTTTCTTGTTATTGGAGATTGAACTCAGGGGCATTTGGCCACTGAGCCACATCCTCAGCCTTATTTTGTATTTTATTTATAGACAGGGTCTTAGTGCCTCACTTTTTCTGAGGCTGGCTTTAAACTCATAATCCTCCTGTCTCAGCCTCCCAAACTCCTGGGATTATAGGCAATCACCACTGCGCCCAGCTGCAGTTTTTTTTTGTTTGTTTGTTTGTTTGTTTTAATTAGTTACACCTGACAGTAAAATGACCCTTCAGTTTTGATAATTGTCCTTTTAGAAAGAAGTGGGTGGAGGGCAGCATATTAAAATATACTTATGAGGATATTTCTATTTATTCATTCATTTATTATTGATTAAGAAATAACAGAAGAATGTATTACAATTCTTATTTCACAGATACAGCACAATTTTTCACATCTCTGGTTGCATATAAAGTATGTTGATACCAATTTGTGTCTTCATACATGTAATTTGGATAATGATGTTCATCATATCCCACCATCATTGCTAACCCCCTGCCCCCTCCCTTTCCCTCCCACCCCTCTGCCCTTTTTAGAATTCATCTCTTCCTCCCATGTTCCCCTCCCTACCTGACTATGGGGCAGCCTTATATCAGAGAAAACATTCAGCATTTGTTTTTTGGGGATTGGCTTCATTTACGTGCAAATGCCATGACTTTGTTCTCTTTTATTGCTGAGTAAAATTCCATTGTGTATATTTGCCACATTTTTTTTTTTTTACCCATTCATCCACTGAAGGACATATAGGTTGGCTCAGCTATTGTGAATTGTGCTGCTATAAATTTTGATGTGGCTGTGTCCCTGTAGTATGCTAGTTTTTAAGACTTTTTGGTATAGACCGAGGAGAGGAATAGCTGGGTCAAATGGTGGTTCCATTCCCAGATTTTCAAGGAATCTGCATACTGCTTTCCCTATTGGCTGCACCAAGTTGGAGTCCCACCAGCAGTGTATGAGTGTACTTTTTTCCTCACATCCTCACCAACGCTTATTGTTGTTTGTCTTCATAATAGCTGCCATTCTGACTGGAGTGAGATGGTATCTTAGAGTAGTTTTGATTTGCATTTCTCTAATTGCTAGAGAAATGATGAACATTTTTTCATATATTTGTTGATTGATGTATATCCTCTTCTGAGAAGTGTTTGTTTACATCCTTAGCCCATTTGTTGATTGACTTATTATTTATTTATTTTTTTTGGTGCTTTGCTTTTTGAGTTCTTTATATATCTTAGAGACTGGTGCTCTATCTGATGTGTGATGTAGGCTGTCTGTTCACCTCACAGATTTTTTCTTTTCCTAAGAAGAAACTTTTTAGTTTGATTCCATTCCATTGATTGATTTTTGGTTTTAATTCTTGTGTTATAGGAATCTCATTAAGGAAGTTGGAGCCTATTCCCACATGATAAAGAGTAGGGCCTACTTTTTCTTCTTTTAGATGCAGAATCTCTGGTTTAATTCCTAGGTCCTTGATATACATTGAGTTGAGATTTGTGCTTGATGAGAGATAGTGGCTTAAACTCATTTTGTTGTATATGGATTTCCAGTTTTCTCAGCACCATTTGTTGAAGAGGCTATCTTTTCTACAATGCGTGTTCTTGGCATCTTTGTCTAATATAAGATAATTGTAATTTTGTGGGTTAGTCTCTGTGTTCTCTATACTGTGCCATTGGTCTACCAGTCTGTTTTGGTGCCAATACCATGCTGTTTTCATTACTATTGCTCTGCAGTATAGTTTAAGGTCTGATAGAGTGATGCCTCCTGCTTCACTCTTTCTGCTAAGGATTGCTTTAGCTATTCTGGGTCTCTTATTTTTTCAGATGAATTTCATAATTGCTTTTCATATTTCTACAAGGAATGCCATTGGGATTTTATTGAAATTACATTAAATCTGTGTAGTGCTTTGGTAGTATGGTCATTTTGATAATATTAATTCTGCCTATCCAAGAGGAAGGTAGATCTTTCCATTCGAAGGTCTTCTTTGATTTCTTTCTTTTGGGTTCTGTAGTTTTCATTGTATAGATCTTTCACCTCTTTTGTTGAGTTGATTCCCATGTATCTTATTTTTATTTTGAGGTTATTGTAAATGGGGTAATTTTTCTCATTTCCATTTTAGAGGATTTATCAAAGAAATGCCTTTAATTTATGGGTGTTGATTTTATATCCTGCTACTTTGCTGAATTTATTTACTACTTCTAGAAGTTTTCTGGTGGATCTTTTTGGGTCTTCTAGGTAGAGAATCATATCATCAGCAAATAGTGCTAATTTAAATATATACCTTTAATTTCTTTTGTCTATCTAATTGCTCTGGCCAATGTTTCAAGAACTATATTGAATATAGGTGGTGAAAGAGGGCATTTCTGTCTTGTTCCAGTTTCTAGAGAGAATGCCTTTAATTTTTTTTTATTTAGAATAATGTTGGCCTGAGGCTTAACGTACATAGTCTTTTCCATGTTGAGATATGTTCTTGTTATCCCTAGTTTTTCTAGTGTTCTGAATATGTAAAGGTGCTATATTATGTCAAATGTATTTTCTGTATCTATTGAGAAGATCACATGATTCTTATCTTTGAGTCTATTGATGTGATGAATTACATTTATTGATTTCCGTATGTTGAACTAACCTTGCATCCCTGGGAAGAATCCTACTTGATCATGTTGCACAACCTTTTTGATATGTTTTGTATTTGCTTTGCCAGAATTTTATTAAAAATTTTTGCATCTATGTTCATTAGAGATATTGGTCTGTAGTTTTCTTTCTTTGATGTGTCTCTGCCTGGTTTTGGGATCAGGGTGATATTGGCCTCATAAAATGAGTTTGGAAGTGCTGCATCTTTTTTTATTTCTTGAAATAAATGGTAGAGTGTTAATATTAGTTCTTCTTTAAAGGTCTTGTGGAACTTGGATGTGTATCTATTCAGTCCTGGGCTTTTCTTGGTTGGTAAGCTTCTGATGGCATCTTCTGTTTTATCACTTGATATTGGTCTGTTTAAATTGTATATATATTCCTGATTCAATCTTGGCAAATCATATGACTTAAGGAATTTATTGATAGCCTTCAAAATCTTGGGTGAGTTTAGCACACCTCTCTCACCACTGGATAGATTTTCCAAAGAAAAGTTGAATAAAGAAACTGTAGAACTCAATAATACAATCAATAACTTAGACTTAACTGACATAGATAGAATGTTTCAACCTACATCAAGCAGATACACTTTCTTCTCATCAGCTCAGGGATCCTTCTCTAAAATATGCCATATGATATGCCACAAAGCAACTCTTAGCAAATACAAAAAAGTAGAGATATGACCATGCATTTTATCAGATCATAATGGAATGAAATTGGAAATCAGCAAAAAAAATTAAAAAATAAAAATAAAAAAAATAAAATTTTCTCCATCACCTGGAGACTAAACAATATGCTACTGAATGAACAATGGGTTATAGAAAACATCAAGGAGGAGATTTAAAAATTCTTAGAGGTAAATGAGAACATAGACACAACATATCGAAATCTCTGAAACACTATGAAAGCAATACTAAGAGGAAGTTTTATTTCATGGACTTCATTCCTTAAAAGAAGAAAAAATCTACAAACAAATGATCTCACACTATATCTCAAAGCCCTAGAAAAGAAGAATAAATCAGCAGCAAAAGCAAGAGAAGGCAAGAAATAATTAATATTAGAGCTAAAATCAATGAAGTCAAAACAAAAGAAACAATTGATAAAATTGACAAAACAAAATATCGCTTCTTTGAAAAAAATAAATAAAATTGACAGACCTTAGCTATGCTAACAAAGAGAAGGAGAGAGAAAATTCAAATTACCAGCATGCATGATTTAAAAGGTAATATCACAACAGACACTACAGAAATACAGAGAATAATTAGAAATTATTTTGAGAACTTATACTCCAAAAAAATAGAAGACTTATGAGGATATGTTTTTAAAATATGCTTAAATCATTTGTCAAGCAGCACAGTGTTGATTTCATGATTTTTTAATGCTTCATCAGAAGAAAGTAGCTAGTGTCTCTCTTGTCATTCTAAAAGCATGATTATTCCTTTAGCAAAAGTATAAACTCATAACTGTTATTGAATTGACTTGCAGAAATAAAAGTGAAGCTGGGTGTGGTAGTGCATGGCTGGAATTCCAGCAGTTCAGGAGGCTGATACAGGACTGTGAATTTAGATCAGACTCAGCAATTTAGTAAGGCCCTAAGGAACTTAGCAAGACCATGTCTCAAAATAAAAATTGAAAAAAAAGGGCTATGGATATAACGCAGTGGTAAAGCAACCCTGGGTTAAATCCCCAGTACCCCCAAACAAATAGGATATAAGGAAGGAAGGGAGGGAGGCAGGGAGGGAGGGAGAGAGGGAGGAAAGGTGGGAGAGAGGGAGGAAGTTGAACTTGGTTACTATAGAGAAAGCTTTTAAGCATCTTATCTGATGAGAATGGTGTCTAATGAGAGACATGCATTATAAACTTTACAAATGAAATGGAAATTAAGATCCCAAACTGCCAGAATGTACCCATAAATTCTGGACTCACATCTTTACCTTGGGTCATAGAAGGTTCATGCCTTCTAACATAGCTAGAGAGCTTCTCCCTGGTAGGAAAGCAAGTAAGAACTAGTTGATTGTTTCACATTTGAAATCAAATTGTTATTAGATTACTTACAAATTGAGTTGAAATTATTTAATATCTTCTATTTGTTCTACAGAAAAATACATTTGACAACATTCATTAATTCATTTACTCAATCAATGAACATAAATCTAAATAGAGATCATGTAGCAGAATTAAGACATCATAATATAAAACTAGAGAGTTCTAAATTTGAATCCGAGCTCTGCTGGTTATACATCATTGCTACTATATTTATGGGAATTTGGTAATCATGATTCATTGTATCTGAGTATCTACTGAGATATTTTATAAGTTAAGCCTTACGTGTACATGAGTGACTTCAGGAATTGACTCCTCTGTGCCTTGTATGCTCTCCCTGCTAGCTGGAGTTCATTCTACTATGCCTACTCATCTGGGAGTGTAAGAAAGTGTCATTAATTTAATGTTTTAGGCATCTAGACATTATTCCACTCTTATTACCCTGAGCTAGAGCAGTAAGAAGAACCCAGTGAGACAGAAAGCAGTATCATGTGGCCATGCTTACCCCAGGGTCCTTCTGCCTCTATACACTTTACCCAGGAGAGGGAACTGTGTCCTTCTCTACACTTGGATTTCAAGAACAGTGCATTGTTTCTGTCACTGCCTTCCATTATGCTGAAGACAGGATGTGGAGAACCACAGAGTGGATGTGTCATAGGAAAGAGAACCCTGTTCAGTAACCTATGAACATTTACCTACTCCTTGTTCCTATTTTGTTTATCTCTCAGTTCAGAACTTATTTATTTTAATTGATTAATTATTTCTTAAGGTAATACTTTATAGGAACATTTTATTTTAATCTTTATATTTAACATCTGAATTTTAATCTGTTCAAACTTAAAGCCACAAACTTAAAGCATTTTTGTTGCACGACTGGTCAAACAAGAATTGTTTCCCATGGAAGGAAGGTCAGGAGTACCAGCCAGAAGTAGAAGGGGTGTGTGTGTGTGTGTGTGTGTGTGTGTGTGTGTGTGTGTGTGTGCGCGCCCCCACGCGCCTGTGTGTGCATAATAGAGTACGCCTGCATGCACATGTATGCGTTTGTACCAGTACATTTTTGAGAGTGTGTGTGTGTGTGTGTGTGTGTGAGATGGTGGTAACTAAGTAACAGGGATAACATTTACTTTTCTCCAGTGTTTCACCAAATCAAATGAACTCACATACTGACCCATGTGATTATTAGAATATTTATTTAATTTTTCATTATTGACAGTACTGGGCAGAATTAATTGCAGCAATAAGAAATTACTGTAAAAAACACTAATAACCTTGATTTCAATAAAATTCTTTGTTTACAATATAATAAAGATATTTTACCAGAAAATATACATGCCCAGAAATGGATGACCACAGAACCAAAAGTTTAGAAACTTCCTAGTTGACTAAAATTCCTCCAAATCTTAAAAAGTTGGTTTTTTTTAATCTGAAGAACCTCAAAAGGCATAGCTTTTTACACAAAATATATATTATAAAACGCAAAATATTAGAGGTGTTTCTAGTATGTTAATATACTAAAGTGGCAATATTTTGAATTGATATTCTCTGATTAGTGACCAAAAAGAGTTAATCCACTAAGTACAAATCCTTAGTGATGCTGGATACAGCTATTTTAAAAACAACTAATAATTAGACACTTCTAATTTTAAAGTTAGAAGATAAATCATTCCTTAAAACAGGCAAAATGTCTCTTTTTCTGCATTGCTCCTTGAAAAATATGAAGATGATATTGTGACATGATCTTCAATCCCCAACCTACTCACTTTTCATCTTGTCTTAATATTACCATTTTATACTACATGATTTATTTCTTAGGGTATCATATATATTTTCATAAAAATGATTAGAAAAACAATAATTCAATCCAAAATCTTCTAAATCTTGGAACAGATACTAAGCATATTTTCCAAAATCTTAAAGGCATTATCATGTTAGATTTTGGAGGACCATTTTTGACACAGAATTCATTATTCATATAGCTATGTATTTCCAGTTACATTTATGTAAGCCCTTTAAGGTCATTGTTAAGATGTTAGGTGTTTTGAATTAGGATGTAAGATACGGAATGGCATCTTTTTATCTGTAGGGAGTTGCTAGACTTTGGAATGTCAAGGTTAGAGCTAATTTAGTGAACATTAGGAAATTTCATTAAGTCTTGAATCTTCATTCATGTTATCATTTTACAAGTGAGACAGATAGCTCTATGACAATTATGCAGGCAAATGTATGTCTTTATGAGTGAGTTATTTATCAGAAGACATTAAGCATTCGTTTTATGATATAAACATTGCTATCAAACTACGATTTAAAAGGAATAGGCTTATAAGTGTCTTTTGTTCAGCAATGTGTGAACAATGTCTAATTTCTTTCAACCCAAGGGTCTGATTTATCAGCATTATCTTCATTAGCTTGTTTATTTACTTATCTTTTATTTGGTACAGTTTTTTCAACAGAATTTAGAGAAGTCCAACAAAGAAAGTGCATCCAAAATGAAGTAATTTGCTGACTTATCCACATTTGCAAAACTAAACAAAACTTTCAGATATTTGCTGCTGGAAATTGATAATTATTCTGGCAAGACCTCAAACCAATTTGCTAAAAGTTGTCATTTACAACCAAGCTCTGACTCAAATAGGGAACAAAGATTTTATTTTTCAAATTCTTTGGTTGTATCCTACCCTCATACACATCATTCTTAAATAAGTTTCACAATGATTTCATTGGAAAATAGTTTTATTGGATGGTATTAGCAATGCAGTAATACCTATTTAATTAAAAATTATGTTTTTGGAGAAGTTTAATATGTTCTGGATATTAATCCCCTATGGAAAGATCTATAGTTTCTTTCTTTACATCCATAACTCTCTCCAAATTTAAAATTTGGGCCATCCTATTTACTGATTTTTGGTTTTATTTTTTGAGATTTAGGAGTCTTATTAAGGAAATTGGTGCCTGCACCAATATATGGAAGTGCTGACCCCATGCTTTCTTCTGACAGCTGAAAGGTTTCTTTTCTAATGAAGAAAATTCAAGGAAACCTTTATTCATGGGGAATGAGAATGAAGTGATGCATCAGTTTGGAATTTGATCCATTTTGATCCATTTTGAGTTGCATTTTGTAAAGGGTGAGGTGTGGGAGGCCAACCTTATGGGTGACTGAGTTACACTCTCCAGCTGGGTGCTGAGGCGCTCAGTCACAAAAATGGGTGTGTCTTGCTACAGCTCCACAGGTGAAGCTATGCTCACCTGTTTCTCTGTAATATAACCCCTTGCCCTGTTTAGGATAGAATCTTTCATGGAAGTGCCTTGTATGTGTCCCCTTCTCTTACTGTGCCCTTGGGTGTGGCCTACCCAGGTGTCAGTGTCAACCTGATAGTGGACATTATGAAGATAGACTCAGCCCCCTGAAACCTGACCCCTTGCCTCATTTGAATAGCTTCTCCTCAATAAAAAGGGTCAGCATGTGCTCTTGCTTTCTCTCTCTTTCTGCAGACCCTTAAGGTCAGAGGAGCCCTCACAGCGACCCTAAAGAAAAAGGTATTTGTGTCTCTTGTGTGGTTATTTCATGCAGCCCAGTTAGCCCAGTTTAACTAGAGTGACCCCTGAGCCTTTTAGTCATGAGAACAGAAACCCAGCAATTGGTGCCCAACGTGGGGCGAAAGGTCTTTAAGCCGCTGGGACAAAAGCGACAAATGCTGTCTCCTAAGGGGACTCTAATTTAAATATTAAAGAAAGTTAGTGAAGTTGAAAGTTCTCTCCAGAAGTTAACCATGCTTAAGATTGCAAAGTATTGTGGGCAGAATTGTATAAAGTAAGTGAATTAGACAAAAGGAAAATCTGTGATGTTAAAATTTTTAATACTGGGGTATAATTGTAGAGACTCTGAATAAATATAGTTATTAAGATGATTGATGGGCTATGTTGTTGAGTTGAGTCCTCTCCATGGAAAGCGCTTTTGTGGATTTTTAAAATTGTTTTTATAAATCTTTATAAAAGATTTTTGGGGGGCTAGGATTGTTGCTCAATGGTAGAGTGCTTTCCTAGCATGGGCGGAACCTGAGTTGGATCCTCAGCATCACATAAAAAAAAAAAAAGATTTTTTTGGCCTTTATGTTCTAGAAGTTTGCGCTAGGAGAGTGAGAAAAAGGGAGAGAAAATGTGATGTTTACCTGAAGAGAAATAAGTTTCAATTTTCTATTGTTTTTGTCAATACTCAGAAAGTATGTACGGACCTTTTCACTACATGATTGTCCTATGAATCAGATTGGCTGTAACTCAGCCACTGGGACAAGAGACTTTAGCCTCTGCTGCTTGCTGCTCACTATGGGGAAGCAGCTCACTATGAGGTCCTAGCCTCTGTGGCCAGCAGTGCTTTTAGCCCTTGAATTACTTGACCTAAATGCCAAACACAGACTAACTTAAGATCTGATGGTAATGCTAGCATTCGCTGCTAAAAAACCTTTGGGGCATCCACGTGCCACAGAAAAAGTGCAGGATGTACACAAGCTGCAACCGCAGGTCGCAGAGACAGAACAAGCTGCTACTGCAGTAAGATCTTGGCCAGGAGGGGGAAAATACAGACAAAATCAAACAAAATGCAATCGGCTAGGAAAACTTGGGGAACTTTTGCCCCCAAAATGGGCAGCGGACTCCATGTTGTTTGCATCACCATGGTAACCATGGGGTGCCTGGCAGGAAGAGCAGGCTTCCTGGTCCCACCTCCCACACTTTTGCGGGCTTCCGATTGGTTCTTCCACAGTCACTCAGACAGGACTTCTAGTCCCGCCTTCCAGCCACTAACCTGTACTACTGTGTTTCAGATTTCTACTGGAGTTGTTCAGAGCCTGTATTTTTAAAAATGCCTACCTGTAAATGCTAACGAAAGATATCTTTTTCAGACAAAATTTAATTCCATTGGTTTCTATGTTACAGTCCTAAATTTAAGTTAGTTCTAAGTTAAATAACCTGACTTTTCTCTATAGTTGTGTTACTAAATAATGTTCTATTGATGAGAGATATCAAACATGTTTCTTTATATTTTACTTTTAATTTTGGAGGTTATGAGGATGCATTTGCTTGCCACAGAAACAAAGCCGGCAATGTTCCTGTGATGACCAAAAAATCCTTATTCTCATTTCTGACTATAAGAAGTAAATATGTATGCACAAGGATTTTATTTCAGTTACATCAAGTGACGTCACATAGAAGAGTGCACTCCTAGTTAAAAATAAATTAAAATGGATCCAAATATTTTAAGACCACGTGGTTACATATAAAGTTAATACAATTATAATTTATGTTCTTATTCTTAATATATATTTTTTAGATATTTAGATAACCTATATTTGTTAATCAATAGAATAATTAGCACATGCCTAATTGATTAGTTAATATATATTTGCCTAATTGTTTTTCTTCAACAGAAAACCCATAATTTATGTTTTATATTTACATTTATCAGATACTCTGCCTTTTCAGTTACAGATATTTGAGATAAATATGTTTACTATAAATTTACTTTTAAGTAAAAATACAATCTTCAAGTAGTTTCTAATTCTCAAAGTTACTGTTTAAACTCATAAGATGATAAATAATTATAATTATGTCTACAAAATATCTAAGGATTTTAACTATATTTTCATTGATATTTCTTATCAAAGTATAATAATTTGTTTATAGATTCTAAGGTTTTCAGAAATTGTTCCAAAGTATAACCAAAAAAAAATTTTCTTAAAGAAAAAGATGCTTCAACAAAGAAAAAGCACACATGGATCCTAAAAAGAAGAAAGAAATCATCTTTGGGTAAAACAAGGTCTTTATATTCATTTTCCTAAGTAAAAAAGATTTTTATATTGTTATCTAAACAAATGATATAAAAAGTTAGCACAATTTAAAAAGAGATTTATATATACTAAACTGACTATAATTAATTTAAGGATATTTCAGGTTATTTTCCTAATTTAACTATACTAATGTGAGCTAAAATTTTGTCCATATTTTGACATGATAAACACCTATTAAAATGTAAGTTTATTTCTTTAAAGAAAGATCCTTATTGCCTAATAATTCTTACTGTTTAAGATAAAAATAAATTCACATTGTTGATTAAACATTAAGTATATTGAACTACTAACTTAAATCTCGATTTTAACAATTGTCCTTAGAGACTAAAATTGATTGATTCTAAGACACTGAGATACTAATTTTTGCATATTTTGTTTGTTAGATAATTATAAAATTAAAAAAAAACATTTTATTAAGACTAATGTTCTCCAAATTAAAGATATATATTAATTTTAAACAATAAAGGTTATAAACTTAAAAAAATTCATTGATATTATATAAGTTATTTAACTAGATCTATTGTCCATAAAAAGTACAGTAAGATTTATATACTGATCCCTACACAGAAAATAACCTTCATCATATTTTTTAAAGGCAATTAAGAGATACCTATTTAAAGGATAATATTCTAAAATATAGGGATTTTGAGACCTTCTCTCAAAAAGATTGAGGATTCTTTCTAAATTGTTAGGATGGATCGACTAGTCTATATAAAAAAATTAACAATCAATAAAAGGTAAATCTATTCTTAGTCATTTAAATACTTGTACTATTATCTATAACTTAAACTAATAATACTATGACTTATGCCAAGCCTTTACTCAATTTTATTAAATAAGAAAAAGGGGGGATACAGGATCCCAGAGAGACACTATTTTTTACAAAATACTTTAAAAGTTTTTTCTTAAATTGTAATATTGAGAGTCTTAATGTTACTGAACATGATTCATTAAATTAAATCAGATATCAAAGGAGAGTTTAAACCAGTCATCATGATAATGAGTGAGAAACCTGGCACAGGAAGGTCAATTTCCAGCTACAGAGTTTATAGCCATGCAGCTTCACAAGCTTGTCAGGTAAATAAAAATTATGAAAAGACTTGTATGGACCCATTTTCCAGGTCCACCTTTAATGTGTCTTACAGTGTGGACTGGAAAGTCCACCCATGAAACTAGATTAATTGTCCTAACTATAATGATCAGTTATACCTGTATATTGATTCTATGGTAAAGAGACTGTCTGGAAGTATCTTTTGAGAAAAAGACAGTGTTGAAATAACGGATTGTTCTGCATCCATATGGATAGCAGCTATGGACCAGATGTGAGTAACAACAATTAGGGCCAGTTCTGTATGAGGGATCTCTCTTCATCTGTCTCTCTCAGCTTTGTCACTATATTACAGTTTGTCTTTCTATGGCCTGTCTCCTTCCTTCCTGAACAAATCCCTACCAGCCCAGTGCTGAGAGCTGAGCCTTCCATGGAGAAGAAACCTGAGTTTGCTGATCCTAGGGTAAATGCTGGTGTGGAGGCCATGGGGGCATCATCTATCTAGGAGACAGAGAGCCCTCTTAGGGACGATGCCATGAACAGTCCACATCACCCTGTTTGGCCCCGGAGAATGGCTGGTTAGCCAGTGACGGGTAAGATTCCTCAAGGGAGGGACAACCTAAGACAGGCACAGTCGCAGAGGGGCCATCAGGAGAAAATTTGGGGGCCAACAGAGGTGAGGCAAAGAACCTCACCCCCACCACTGGTGCAAAGGCCTAATTCTTCTCCCCTTCTGAGAGAGGTCTCCTGCCCCATGGCTGCTTTGCTCCCCACATCCAGCTCAGATCAGAACCCTAGTGACAGAGACTAGTCAACAGTGACTGCCTGCTCACCACAGCAGGAGACAAATGCAGCTACAGGAATGGGCCATGTCTGGATGCTTTTCTCTTTCTTGGTTCTCATTTTTTTTTATGTTTTTCCTTTTCTTTTCTCATCAGGGTTCTCCTTTGACAATAAATTTAATAGAAGAAGAGAAAATGTTAGAAAAGCCTTCAGTTGCAACTAACAGCAACGAACATATGGAGTTTCCTCACAGTATGGTTACACTAGGCAGAATATGATTGGCTTATGGATATTATCTTGCTAATATAGATTGACAGGCATGCCCCACTCAAACCCTATAACAGTTGTGTACATTCCAAAAAGAAACTGAGCTACTGGACATTGACTTGAGGTTTGTCACCAGTCAGTTTTCACCAGCTCCTGTGACTGAGGTAGCCAAATAGCCGAGCAACAAATTGACCACACAGAAACTTATGCTAGACAGCAGATAAAAAACCCAAGCCACCCAATTATGCTGGACTTTAGTGACTAAGACTACATTTACCTTTATGGATAATTGTTAAAAAAATTATTAAAATAGATTTTTCCAAGGGTATTTGTATTACTGACAGACCTAATTGACTCCTTAAATATTAGAGTGAAGAGAAAAAATGATAAATATCCTGTAGCCTATAAAAATACAACTTATTGCCTCATTAATTATTGCCAGCTAATATTTCAGAACTATAATATGCTAAAGTTAATATTCAGGCTTTAAAACAGGTGTATGTCTATTAACCAGACCTAGACAAACTGATGATCTCATAATCTCTAAAGTAACTACTTTAAATATTATTCCTTGCTTATTTAATTTTGGCCTTTGTGGCTATGTCTTAAAACTTACAATATATAGATTTTCTTAATGTTTGACTTAAATTACATCCAGCTTCCTTCATGGTCAGATAAGTACTGATGAAAAGATGAGAACTAAGTAATGATGTTCTAGAAGACAATGTAATGAATAATGTGAGTGAGCCCTTTGCTCTGTGGTTTATGGAGAGGCCTAAATGCCATGGCAATAAAAATGTCTGTTACTATGACCCAACACAATGCATCCCAATAAAATTGGGAAAAGATTAAAAATCTTCTGATGAGTGTTTGGCAAGATAATAATAATCCAGATTATTGTGTTGACTGTTATGAAGATAATATGTTTTCTACTAATTCTTTTTGTGTTTCGATAGCAGATTGTGATGACCTTGGACCAAGAGCCAAGTGACTAAAAAAAAATTTCCCAGTTACATTCTTTTTTTTGTATTAAGAAAGGGGGAATATGTGGGAGGCCAACCTTATGTGTGACTGAGTTACACTCCCCAGCTGGGTGCTGAGGCGCTCAGTCACAGAAATGGGTGTGTCTTGCTACAGCTCCACAGGTGAAGCTATGCTCACCTGTTCCTCTGTAATATAACCCCTTGCCCTGTTTAGGATAGAATCTTCTATGGAAGTGCCTTGTGTGTGTCCCCTTCTCTTACTGTGCCCTTGGGTGTGGCCTACCCAGGTGTCAGTCAACCTTCTGATAGTGGACATCATGAAGATAGACTCAGCCCCCTGAAACCTGACCCCTAGCCTCATTTGAATAGCTTCTCCTCAATAAAAGGGGTCAGCGCGTGCTCTTGCTTTCTCTCTCATTTTGCAGACCCTTAAGGTCAGAGGAGCCGTCACAGCGACCCCAAAGAAAAAGGTATTTGTGTCTCTTGTGTGGTTATTTCGTGCAGCCCAGTTAGCCCAGTTTAACTAGAGTGACCCCTGAGCCTTTTAGTCTCCAGAGCAGAAACCCGGCAGTGAGGGATAGGGATCTAATTACATTCTTATATGTGTATATATCCAGTTTTCCAAACACCATTTGCTAAAAAGGCTATCTTTTTCCCAAGCATTTTGTTGGTACCTCTGTCAAGTATCAGATACTTTTACTGATGTGGATTTATCTCTGTGTCTTTTATTTCAGTGGTCTTTATGTCTGTTTTAATGTCAATATCATGCTATTTTGTTACTAAAGCTCTGTTGTACAATTTGAGATCAGGCATGTGATGCCTTCATCATCTCAAGTAACCCATTCAATAAATGGAAAATGATTTAAGCAGACATTTCTCAAAAGAAGAAATAAAAATGGCCCAAAATACAGGAAAGTATGTTTATCATCCTCAGTTGTCAGGGAAATACAAATCAAAACTGCACTGAGATTTCCTCTCATTCCACTTAGAATGGCAATAATTAAGAACACAAATAACAATAAATGCTGGAGAGGATGTTCAGGAAAATGTACACTCATACATTGCTGATGGTACTGCAAATTAGTGCAACCACTTTGGAAAGCAGTATGGAGATTCCTCAAAAAGCTAGGAGTGGAATGATCATTTAACTCAACTATCCCCCTCCTTGGTATTTGTGCAAAGGAGCTGGAATCATTATACTATATTGATACAGGAATATTAATTGTTTATAGAAATTCTAGGCACAGTAGTCAAGTTATGGAACCAACCCAGCTGCTGATCAACAGATAAATGGATAAGGAAAATGCTGTAGATCATCTTTATCAACCATAAAGAAGAATGAAATTATCTCATTAGCTGGCAATGAGATCATTTATAATTATTATTATAATTTATAATAATGTAAGTTAACCCTTCTTTATAATAATGGACTCAGAAAAGAGAGATTTGCAATTAAAAATTTCTGATTTAAATCTGTCAGATGACATAAACTAAAATTTGAGTAATAAATTGTTAAATATTTTTTGGTCATTGACATTAAAAAGAACTGTTCAAACATTTTTAAATGATTTTGATAAGCTGTTTTAAATAGATAATTTTCAGTTTCTGAATAAGATTTGTCTCTGAAAGTTTATTCATTTAGAATGATAAACACCCAGTATGTGTTGTAAATTTGATCATTGTTACAGTTTATGGGTCTAGTAAATTTTATCTTCCATTCCATTCACTACATACTGTGGTACAAGGAACAAGGTATATGTTTTACTTGGTAATTCCAATGGGGTGCACCACTCCCTTCTCATTCCCCATGAATGATGGTTTCCTTGATTCTTCTAACACTGTTAAATTATATTTAACCGCCTCCGTCCTCAGTCTCCTTTCTTTATGGAGGTTTTAATACCTGAGTTTTTAATTGTACCTCAATTGCTATTTTTGTCATGATTCCATCTTTCTTGTGATTCTCACAATCCCTACAATCTATCTCCTTCCTCTAATTTTTAAAATATTTGTGTTCAGTAATCATATTTCCATTGTTTTGCTTTAGTAACTACACCCAGAGTAGTATTCTCTAAATCTTGCCATTATCAAATGTGCCATTTCCATATTTTCCATTTTTATGATGTTGTTCCTTGATTCCTATCTATCTTTCAAGCATATTTGAAATATACCAGTCTAAAATTTTGACTCAAGTTTCCCCTCCATTTTCCCTGAGGGAATATGTGCTCCCTTCAAACCTCACTTCTGTTTTACCTAGTTTGGAACCTAGTGTTCACTCTATTCACTCCCTCAACTCCATTTTTCTACTGTACTCGCATTTCTGAACCCAGAGAACTGTTAGGTCCCTGTGTTTCTCTACTAGTATATTCAAGCTACTGAAAATAGCTGGAAAATAAATGGGAAACCCAGTAATTGAGACTTCTTTATTCAAGACCACAACTTCCAATGAGCTGTCAGTATTCTCTGAAACCCACAAGAGTTTGCTACTCCATTCACCTTCCCATTATCCCAAAGAACTTTCTCATAACTTCTCTCTACTCAGAGGCACAGCCTCCCTTATTCTGTTCCTAATCAGTTTGTGTATTTGTTCTTATTCCCTTGAAAAACAAATTCACCTATTACATAAGCCTTACAACTCAACCAACATTTGCACCAATATGATTTTTCTACATTACTTTTTCTTGTTTATCACACTGATAAAAAACAATGATGGATAAAATTCCAGTTTGAAAAGACCACATTTAATGTGCCTCACTTGAGAATTTTGTTCCCTGCAGTCTGTGAAAGTACTTTTACCAAACTAAGAAACTCATTTGAAGGTGACTTAAAATTGCATACTGTCTGGTTTAATTTTGTTTTCCTTCTCTGACCCTCAAAGGTCAACACTAGAATCAGTCATAACCATTGGTTTATAATATACTTATTTCTGTGGTTCACATATGACTAACTTTCATTGATTTAGTTGGTTATTACATATGACTGGATTCAGCTAGAAAATGAAAAACTGCATGTATTATGGAAATAAGAATTACATATTTGAACAATATGTCATGTACAGAAATGTGTTTGGAGTTGGGGGAGAATGAGGATGGCTATGGCTAAAAGATCAGAAACAACTTTTCTGTGAAATTGTTCTGAAGAGAGAACATGGGAGAAGAATATGAAACAATTTTGAGAAAAAACTGAGAATTGACTACTAGCCCAAAATGATGTAATAGGTCTATAACAGTGACAGTGTTTGCAGAAGTTTTTATATTTTTGTAAGGTGTTCTTTTCAAGTCATCATTTCTGCCACAAAATCTGACAACTTTGGAGAGTTTTGGATGCTAATGACATCTACTCGATGAACGTCTACAAACTTTAGCAAGTTATCTAGTCTGAGCCAAATATAACCCAGACCAAGACAGTGAAGGGACTTCTGGAAAATATTCAACAAAGTAGAGGTGCTACCTTGACTCACAACAGATTGTTTCTTTGTTGATATGGCATTCACAAATACTCTGTTCAGTCATATTTCATGTCTGAGTAAGACACTAATAAAATAATACTTGAACTCAAGTAAATGCATAAAACTAAAGACATTGCAATCCTCATCCCCAAAGAGGAAATTTGTAGCAGGATGACTTGTATAATTCTTAAATAATATTCATTTTTTTCACACTCTTCCTTAGATGTCCTCTAACTTAAATAGCAAGTTAGAGATTTAACCTCTATTGACATATATTAGAATTGGGAAGAGGAAAAGATATTGGTCAATTTTTACACATTATATCAAAACAAAAAATAAAATGCACATGTCTTACAGCACTTAGTAATGTGGTAGGAGTTTCCAGTTACAATTTTCTCCTTCCTATATCTACTGTACATCTATTACCTGATAATGGTCCCTCACTTGTTAGGACAATTCAAACTTCTCTCCTAAGTGCCTATATGGTTAACTGTCCCTCTTATAATGGGTTGGAAAAGAAATGGGAAACCCAATGACTGACATATCTTTATTTAAAACAACAACTTTCAAAAGAGCTTTCAATACTCCATTAACAATGAACAATACCATAACACATGGAGGTACTAATAAGATTCTTGGAAAATCCCAGTCCCACGTTGATTTCTGAGTATACATTACAGTCATGACAGGATTTGGAAACTCCTTTTTTTGTCCTAATTCTGTTTTCAGCTAAATGGGAAATTGTTGCTTTACTTATTCAAAGTATTTTACCTTAGATTAGTAGTGATTATAGTAAAAGCTTATTTGGCTTCTTGGACATATGTCTCATGACTGTGGCATAAGAAAGTCTATATATCAGTCACAGAGTTAGAGCTTATGCCATTTCTGGCAGAACATTACTTCAATCCCATAAAACCACTGATGCCATAAGAGTCTTCTCAGAAGCCCCTGAATCACTCTCATGACCGCTGCCTGATGATTATAGGCAAAAAAGTAAGACTTAGGCATTTTTTGACCATGAGCACATTGGTGAGTTTGAATTTCTATAAAGTGAGCTTTCTGGTAATAAGCACTTGTGTATGGAATGACATAACAATAAATAAGTCATGTTGTAGCGCTTTAGCTGATAAATTGGGTGGAACCACTAATAATTCTGGGCAGCTTTATGTAGATGTAATACTCCAGAAAGCACAAATAGTTCCCACCAAGACAGGTAGCCAGAAGGCTCCTGGGAAATGATAGTCTATCAAACTCTGTGTCAACTTCTGCTACTGACATATTAGCCCAGAAAGTATATCATTAGATCAACTCTTGTAAGTGGTATCCTTCACAGTCAAATTGTGTTTAGTAATCAAAGGTGGCTAAAGAAAAAGGTTCTTTAACAGCAATAGAGGCAATGATTCTTTTCATGTAATATTGATACTCTTCTTTGCTGAGGATATCTTTGCTGGGTGTTTGTAGTAAATACATGTATTCTCTCATTTAATGCCAACTGAGGGAGATTCATCCAATCATTTTTTTAGAAGATTTTAAAGGCAACTTTCAAGTCTTTCATTTTCAGATCAACCAGTACATGTTACCCATGAATCAACAGAGATCCATGTGGGAGGCCATTCCACTGAGTGGCCAGCATTTTCCCTCCCGTGATCAGTAGAGGCTCTGTCGGTCATTTTCGTAGTGATCTGGCTACATTCATAGTGGCCCTCGAGGGCTTCCCTAATACTCAAGGTAGCAGAATGTGTCTTCATGTGTAGGTGTGTTTCCTACAGCCCCATGGGTCTAGCTATGCTCACCTATTGCTTTGTGATAGTACTGCCTTGCCCTGTTTGGGATACAGTGTTCCATGGAAACGCCCTTTGTGTGTCCCCTTCTCTTGATCTGCCTTTGGGTGTGGCCTTCCTAGATGTCAGTCAATCTGCTGACAGCAGACATCAGGAACCTAGACTCAGCCCCTTGAAACTTGACCCCTTGCCTCATTAGAATGGCTTCCCCTCAATAAAAGGGATCAGCACATGCTGGTGCTCTCTCTGTGGACCCTCAAGGTCACAGGAGCCATCACAGGATCCCCAAAGAAAAAGGTACCTCTGTCTCTTGTGTGGTTATTTTGTGCAGCCCAGTTTCCTGGAGTGACCCTGAGTGTTTTTGTTGCCAGGCACAGGACAGATCAGAATCTTAAAATCTTCCCTTTCAGAAGTGACCACCAGGTGTGGTATTCAAAGCTCTGCCCTCTGGGAGGTGTTCCCTTCACCATTGCTTTTCAGGAAAGTCTAAGAGGTGCCATGTACTACAGCACCCATTCTTCAAGGATACAACTATTTTTAAAATGTATTTGGTTGCTTATTTAATTGACAAAATTTACATATTTACAATGTGTGTACCAAATGATGTATACAATGTCATGTTTTGAAATGAGTACACATTGGGGAGCAATGGACTCAAATTAACGTATTCCCTTACATGTTTATTGTGTGTTGGTGTGTTAAGAACATTTAAAATCTACTCTTTAAGAAAATTTCAAGTCTATATTATAACCTATCATCACAAAACTTCATACAATAGATCTCCAGAATATATTCCTCTTGTCTTTCTGATATTTAGGATCCTCTGAAAACCACTTCGTGATTTCCTCTACATTCCCAGCCCCAGATAGCCATCATTTTATTTTCTGCTTATGTGACTTGGATATTTTAGTTTCCACACCAAAATGAGACTGTGCGGTATTTGTTATTCTGTGCCTGACTTCCTACTCTTTGCATAATGTCATTCAGTTTTATTTATATTGTCTCAAGTGACAGGTTTTCTTCCTTTTTAAGGCTGAATAATATTCCACTGCATATAGTTGCCACTTTATTTTTTAATTTGGTTGCCATTGGTGTGTAGTTTTTTTTCATTTTGGCTAGTGTGAATAATGTTGCAATAATCATGAGAATGCAGTTATATCCTCCGCATACTTATTTCAATTCTTTTGGATGTACATTCCATATGAGATTGCTGAAGCATATGATAGTTGAATTTTTTAGTTTTTGTGGAATGTCCATGTTTTTTTCCACACTGGCTGTAGTAATTCACATATCCACTAGCCATGTGAAAGTCTTCTTTTTTATCTACATCTTTTCAGAATTTATTATCTTTTGTCTTTTGAATGATTCCATTCTAAATCTTATGAGGTAACATTTTATTGTGGCTTTGATTTGCATTTCCCCAATGATCAGTGACATTGGACATTTGATCATACACTGTTTTTTTTTATCTATCTATTCTATTGAGAAACTTATGAGGTAGCATTCTTGCATCCATCTAAGAGGTTCTTTGCTCATTTTCAATGGGGGGTATATTCTTAGTACTGATTTCTTTGAGTTCCATGTATTTTATATATTAACAAACTATAAGATGTATGGGTTATAAATAGTTTCCTCTTTTTCTTAGATTGTCTCCTTGATCTACTGATTATTTCAGTTTTATATAGAAACTTTTGTTTGATGCAATATAATTTTTCTATGCTTGCTTTTGGTACTTGTAATTTTGAGGTTACATTTGTAATATCTTTGCCTTGTCAATACCAAGAAGCTTTTTCACTAGGTTTTCCTCTAAAGCTTTACAGTACCATGCTGTAGATTTAAGCGTTTAACTCATCTTAAGTTGATTTTTGGTATATGTTGCTTTTAATAGGAGCTTGATTTCATTCTTTTGTTTACTCTACCAACAACATCCATGAAAGAGATTATCAAGACTATCCTTTCTGTATTGTGTTCTTGGCACTTTTTCCAAATATCTATTGTGTTCTTGGCACTTTTTCCAGATATCTATTGGCTGTAAGTGTATAGATTTATTTCTGGGCTCTCCATTCTGTTCTTTGACTATTTTTATGCCAATACCATCCATAATGGTTGGTTACTAAAGATTTTTAAACTGAGTAGCACAATGACTACCATTTTGTAATTTGTTTGAGAATTGACTATTTTGGATATTTTATGTTTCTGCACAAAACTTTAGTGAGTATTTACTTTTTATTTCTATGAAGTTATATCATTGTGATTCTGGTAGGAATTATACTGGATCTGTAGATTGCATTGGGTAGTACAGACATTTTAGTGATATTAATCCTTCTAATACATGAATGAACATAGATACCTTTCCATTTATGTGTATCTTCTTCAGTTTCTTTATTAGTGTTTTATATTTTCAGTGATTTAAAAAAATAAGTTGTACAGAGACAGAATGCCTTTATTTAAATTTATTTTTAGGTGGTGCTGAGGATCAAATCCAGTGCCTCCCACATGCTATGCAATTACTCTACCACTGAGCCACAACCCCAGCCTTCAGTGATTTTTTTTGTATCTTTTGTATCTTTACTAAGATTTTTTATATCTTTAGTTAAATTTATCCTAAATATTTTATTCTTTCTGATTCTATTGTAAAAGGGACTTATTTCTTGATTCCTTTTTGGACAGTTTGCTGTTAGTGTATAAAAATGTATTCGGTTTGTTGAAATTTATATTCTGCAAGTTTACTAAATTCATTTGAGAGTTTTTTGGTAGAGTGTTGAGGGTGTGCCATATATAAAATCAGGATCATGTCATGTGCAAATGGAGGAATCTAATGTATTCTTTTACAAATGGAATACCTTTTTGTTTTCTTTCTTGTTGTGGATAGGATTTCCATCACTATTTTGAATAGAAATGATGAGAGTGGGAATACTTTCCCCATCTCTGATCATAAAGAAAATGTTTCAGTTTTTCATTTTTTTAGTATGTTTGTTGAAGGATTGTCCTGTAAGGCTTTTATATGTTCAGGTATATTTATTCTTATCCAATTTGTTGAGATGTTCTGTGGTAGGATGATGTTGAATTTTGTAAATTTCTTCCCCACATCCATTGATATAAATAGGTTATTTTCCCATTAATTCTGCTGAAGTGGTGATGATACTTATTGATTTAAACCATCCCCATTCTTGTATCCTAGGGATAAATATCACTTTCATTGTTAATTTAATGATAAATATCACTTGTAATCATAGCGCTGATACTTTTCATGTGCTGTTGAAATCAATTTGCTAGTATTTTGTTTGGGACTTTTGCATCCATATTTATTAGAGATATTGACCTGTCATTTTCTCTTCTTTTATTGCTCCCACTGGGCTTTAGTCTTTGAGGAATGTTGGAATCATAAAATACATCTGGACATTTTCCATTCTCTTCAAATTTTTGAGAGAATTAGAAAAGAATTTGAGTTATTACCTTTTTAAATATTTGGTAGAATTTACGATTGAAAGCACCAGAATCAGAGCTTTGCTCTGCTGAGAGATTTTTGATTACTGAAATAATTCCCTGTTATTGGTCTGTTCAGATTTTTCATATTTCCTTATTATAGTATGCATTTCTAGAAATATATACATTTCTTCTACATTCCCCAATCTGTTGGTGTATAATTGTTCATAGTATAGTGTATAATTTCACCTGTCTGTTTTGTCAGTGGTGGTGACTCATCTTCCATTCTGATTTTTTTTTCAATGTTCTCTTGTTTTTTTTCTTAACCCCACCCTGCCCACCCCCTTCAGTGCTGAGGATTGAACGCAGGACCTCATGTGGAAGGCAAGCACCTTACCATTGTCTTTCATGTGTGTGTGCGCGCACAGGCTTACACACGTGCACATCAGGGACTTGTGCATGAAAGAAAAGTACTCTGCCACTGAACTCTGCCCTCGGATTGTGTTTTTGAAACTCTCTTCTAGTTCCTACAGCTGACACTTTTCTTTTAATACCCAGATGATTTACTCACTTCATATTATACAACAGAGAACCTCTTATAGGAATTGTCATTATACCTAATTGCAAAGAGCTTTGCATATCTCATTTATTTCCATGTCATTAGATAAAAACATACAGCTACAGATGGCATGTATAGCACAGTCACATTCATGGGCATCAATATGATTGTTTGAGTTATTAATTATTATCTTCATGTGTTGGGACTTATTTTTAAGGTGTATTTGATGTTATAATAGTCCGGTAAGTTTTTTTTAATCACTCAAATAATGAAACTATTGGAAATTTGAAAAGCAAGATGCAATATGGTACAATGATAATATTTAATCATACAAAATCCTACATAAGTTATACTAATATTTTAATGGGAGTAATAATTTCTATTTAACCTCCTTTTTATTATTATTTTTATTTATATATGACAACAGAATGCATTACAATTTTTATTACACATATAGAACACAATTTTTTCTACCTCTGTTTGTATACAAAGTATAATAATCACACTAAGTCGTGTCTTCATACATGTACTTTGGATAGTAATGATCTGCACATTCCTCTGTAATTTTAACCCTATGCCCCCTCCCTTCCACTCTACCCCTCTGCCCTATCTGGAGTTCTTCTATTCCTCCCATGCTCCTGCTCCCTACCCCATTATGAATCAGCCTCCTTATATCAGAGAAAACATTTGGCATTTGGTTTGGGGATTGGCTAACTTCACTTAACATTATCTTTTCCAACTGCATCCATTTACCTGCAAATGCCATGATTTTATTTTCTTTTATTGGTGAGTGATAATCCATTGTGTATGTATGCCACATTTTTTTATATCTATTCATCTATTGAAGGGCATCTAGTTTGGTTCTTCAGTTTAGCTATTATGAATTGTGCTGCTATAAACATTGATGTGGCTGTGTCCCTGTAGTATGCTATATTTAAGTCTATTGGGTATAGGTGAGGGAGAGGGATAGCTGGGTCAAATGGTGGTTCCATTCCCAATTCTCCAAGAAATCTCCATATTGCTTTCCATATTGGCTGCACCAATTTGCAGTCCCACCAGCAGTGTATGAGTGAACCTTTTTCCTCACATTCTTGCCAACACTTACTGTTATTTGTATGCATAATAGCTGCCATTCTGACTGGAGTGAGGTGAAATATTAAAGTAGATTTGATTTGCACTTCTCTAATTGCTAACAATGATGAACATCTTTTTTCATATATTTGTTGATTGATTGTATATCCTCTTCTGAGAAGTGTCTGTTCAGGTTCTTGGCCCATTTATTGATTGGGTTATTTGTATTATTGGTGTTTAAAGATCTACCTTGCTCTGCATAGGCAGAATTAAAATTATAAAAATAACCATACTACCAAAAGCACTATCCAGACTTAATGCAATTCCAATAAAACTCTCAATGGCATTCCTCATAGAAATAGAAAAAGTAGTCATGAAATTCATCTGGAAAAGTATAAGACCCAGAATAGCTAAAGCAATCCTTAGCAGGAAGTGGCATCACTATACTAGACCTTAAACTATACTACAGAGCAATAGTAACAAAAACAGCATAGGATTGGCCCCAGAACATACAGATAGACCAATGGTACAGAATAGAGGACACAGAGACTAACCCACAAAATTACAATTATCTTATATTAGACAAAGGTGCCAAGAACATGCATTGTAAAAAAGATAACCTCTTCAACAATTGGTGCTGGGAAAACTGGAAATCCATATGCAACAAAATAAGATTAAACTCTGTCTCTCACCATGCACAAAACTTAACTCAAAATGGACCAAGGATTTAGGAATACAACCAGAGACCCTGGGTCTAATAGAAGAAAAAGTAGGCCCTAATCTCCATCATGTGGGATTAGGCTCCAATTTCCTTAATAAGACTCCTGTGACACAAGAATTAAAACCAAGTATCAATCAAACTAAAAATTTCTTCGCAGCAAAAGAAACAATCTGTGAGGTGAACAGAGAGCCTAAATTTTGGGAGCAAATTTTTACCCCTCACACATCAGATAGGGCACTAATCTCCAGGGTATATAAAGAACTCAAAAAGCTGAACACTAAAAAAACAAATAACTCAATCAATAAATGAACCAAGAACCTAAAGAGACATTCAGAAGATGATGTACAATCAATCAACAAATATATGAAAAAATGTTCATTATAAATAGCAATTAGAGAAATGCAAATCAAAACCACTTTAAGATTTCATCTCACTCCAGTCAGAATGGCAGCTATTATGCATACAAACAACAATAAGTGTTGGCAAGGATGTGGGGAAAAAGGTACACTCATACACTGCTGGTGGGACTGCAAATTGGTGAAGCCAATATGGAAAGCAATATGGAGATTTCTTGGAGAATTGGGAATGGAACCACCATTTGACCCAGCTGTCGCTCTCCTCAACCTATACCCAAAGGATTTAAAAACAGCATACTACAGGGACTCAGCCACATCAATGTTTATAGCAGCACAATTCACAATAGGTAAACTGCTAGATGCCTTTCAATAGATGAATGAATAAAAAAAAGTGGCATATATACACAATGGAATATTACTCACCAATAAAAGAGAATAAAATCATGGCATTTGCAGGTAAATGGATGGAGTTAGAGAAGATAATGCTAAATGAAGTTAGCCAATCCCCCCAAAAAACAAATGCCAAATGTTTTCTTTGATGTAAGGAAGCTGATTCATAGTGGAATAGGGAGCAGGAGCATGGGAGGAATAGAGGAACTCTAGATAGGGCAAAGGGGTGGGAGTGGAAGGGAGGAGGAATGGGGTAATTAATGATGGTGGAATGTGATGATCATTACTACTCAAAGTACATGGGTGAAGATACGATTTGGTGTAAATATACTATGTATACAACTAGAGATATGAAAAATTGTGCTCTAAATGTGTAATAAGAATTGTAATGCATTCTGCTGTCACATATAAATAAAAAATTTACATAAAACAGTAGACTCTAATCTCCTTCATGTGGGATTAGGCCCCAACTTCCTTAATAAGACTCCTTTGGCACAAGAATTAAATCAAGAATAAATAAATGGGATGGACTCAAACTAAAGAGTTTCTTTTCAGCAAAAGAAGCAATCTATGAGGTGAATAGAGAGCCTACATCTTGGAATCAAAACTTTATCCTTCGCACATCAGATAGAGTACTAATGTCTAGTGTATATGAAGAACTCAAAAAACTATTGAACCTTTTAATAACACTTTGCTTTTAACTCTGATTTGGTGCTTGGAATAGTAGACACCACTGTCAAAAGTTTTTCAACATATAAGTATCTGTCAGGTTGTTTATGACTGCTTTTCTTTCTTCTGTTTAGTCACTTTAAAAAAGAGGATGAATGGTAATGATATTTCAAATGGTATTAGAATGAAAATTAAAATTGGTTTCCCTATTCCTCCCTCACATTCTTTTTCACCTTCACATTTCCTATGATGAGCCCTGTCAACCACCACTCTCTCTCATCACTGTCATTGAATAGCCTTACGGTATCTGCTTATGGATTAATTTACCAGCCATCTGTCTGATTTCCATCGTCTCTGTATTTCTACATTGTATGCCCTGGCATTCAACTGCATTCATTCAGTCAGGAGCATTTGATTAATCTGTGCAAGATGCAGCAATTTGTCTGCAAATTCCAGCTGGCAAAATGCAGACATCAGCACTAGGAGCTGATTTTTGATCTACATAGATGAGTGTGATCCTGTTTTTATTATACTTATTTATGCCTTTTCTCTGTATTTTATTGCTTTATTGCCGCTATTCTTTGCTCTCACTTTCTTCATAATATGGTACAATCTTTTATCTAATGAAATTATCAACTATCCCCTCTAGATAAAAACTCATTATTTTGACGGACTAATAGAGGTGTGGGGAAAATTTCTCTGATTTAGATTCTCTTATACAATAGATTCTTAATTTGGGGATTTTAATGATTAACTCAGTAATTCAATTGATTACCATTAAGTATTATTCTCTATTTTACCTTTGCTCTTTCCTTTTTAATCCAGATGGAAGCATATCTGTAATGTTTCCATCACACCTGATGTGACACACAGGAATATCTCAGATTATGAATTGTCCCTTATCAGGGAAGATAAACTTCCTCTAGTTGAGAATCATTTGTCCTTGGGAGTGAGATAGGTTTTATATAATTGTTAGGGTTGAGATCAAATGAGAAAAGATGGAATAGGAAATATTGAAGGAAGAGGGGAGTTTGGATGAGTATAAGTGAGTATAAAAATGTGAAAATACACTGGAGATTAATGTTAAAATAAGTCAGTTACAGGTTCATGAGACACAAAGTTATATATATTTTTTTGTATGTACTTCCTCATTCCTCTTTAGGAAAAGCTGTTCTATTTTCTTCCTGTTCTAGTTATTCCTCACTTTTGAGACCTGCTCTTATCTTGGACCCATGGTCAGTTAAACAGCTTATGGTTTACTCTCGAGTTCCATGTTCCAGCATAAATCCTGTACTGCTAGTTATAATTTCTTTTTCATCAATTCTGAAGGACTTCAGAATCTCATCTTGTTAGGTTTGATGTATAACTATGCATCTGCCGGTCTATCTCCCAAATGACAGGATTCCTGGAACATGCCATCAGATTTTCCCTGAATACTTATGAAAAATTCCAGTCATACTTACTAAATACCTGAAGTTTTATGCATATTTTATGCAGAAAATTGCTTCTAAGTGCCACTACCCTTCATTGCAAACAAATGATGCACCCAGATCAAGAATTTAATTCCTTATTTAATTTTGATTTCTAGGTACATATTCCTTGGGAAAATCCAAAGGTGACTACACCCTCATAAGACTACCACATTTTCTGGGTAGTTCTGATGCCAATTTCCAGCTGAAATATTCCTATCATATGTCCTTGTACTTAATTTATGTATAGGTGAAAATTTCCTAAAATATAGCACATACAAAAACAAAATGTTTTTGGACCATATCATTTCAGTTTATTTGTGAAATCAACTTTATAATGCGATAATTTCTAAATGTCTCATCCCTCACTTATTTATGAATTTCCCAAATCCCTCTTTCATCTTAACTTTTTTATTTAAACATTTCAAATACTTTGCTGAATTCTATAGTTAAGTGGAAAACAAACAGACTTAATCCTTGTTGTCCTAAAAACTTAGTAGAGTATACTGGTAAATATGCATCATAGCACAGATGATATGTATCTAATGCAGGGATATAAAGTGCTAGACAGGCCCAGATGAAGGGAAGAATGAATAAAATGTGGGGAGAGAAGAACATTTATTTCCTACCCCTCCCTTTGTTTATATCTTAGCTGTTTGAAAGCAGAATTGATGCATACACTTGGAAGAAGGATAAATGGAGTGTAGCCAAATAAATAACCAAAGGACATTATTCTAGTCTCAAAAGGATAACATAACCAAAAGCCTAAAAATGAATTAGAACATAATGTATTCTTAAAAAAATTAAAGAAATTTAAAATGACTAGACTATATAGTGTATGGAAGGAAGTAGAAAGAGTGCAAAATAATGGCTGAAAGTTGATATAGTGACTTATATTTTATGTGGAAGAATTTATATATTATCTTGTGGAGCATGGTGGACATTTTACTAAGATGAGTGCAGGATACTTTGAAAATGTAATTCTAACCACTCTTGAAGGTGAATTGTAGAGGCAGGAAAACCACTCAAACCACTCAAAATACTGTTTTAACATTATCATCATCATCACCATCATCATCATCATCATAATTCATGGAATTATTTTAACATATAGATCAAGGTAAACATTCTTTATTTTTTACAAAGTCCAATCATGCTTTAGATTTTGCTGTTTTTAAGGGTCCCAGTTTTACTAGCATACTTTTAGCAATAGGTGATGCTTCCTTTCCACACCTGCTGTTTCTTTTCGTGCATAGGATGTTCCACCATAGATGACTCCTGGCCGCCTCAGGTGTTGTGCATGTGCAGGGCCTGCTCTGTGTACAATGTGGACCTTCCATGCATAGTTTCCTCAGATAGAAGCCAAATTCTCAAATACTATTTTCAACATAAATAAAGGGCTAAGGGTGTGGCTCAGTGGTAAAGCACTTATTTAGCACATATGAGGGCCAGGGTTCAGTTCCCAACACTTAAAAAAAAAAGTTTATTTTAATCTTCTTTCTAGAATTATTTTATTTTTTAAAAATCTCATTTGTATTGAACTTGTTCCACAATTTAGTTGGACAAGACTGTTGCTTTCAGTTCTTTTTAAATTGCCTGATATAAACTTTGCACTAAAATCCCAAGTAGAATTTTGCTGGACTCTAAGCACTAAAATATTTTTCACTTTTATTCACATACACATATAAAGAATAAAAGTGGCCCTTTTCACTAACCACATGGCTGACTAAGTTAACTTTTATCAACAAACTTCTTCAATTCCAGATAATGTGACAGAAAATGACTCACTTAAAAAAATGCTTTGAAAATGTGAGTGAAATATGTTAGAAAATATAATGAGTTCATGAATAATTAAAATATACAGGTTTGGGTTCTATAATTTTCTTAATTATTGTGGGTGACCTCTTGTGGAGTTTGTTAATGTTCAATGTGATAAACCAACTTTTTAAAAGATGGAACAAAGTCACTTTTACTATCCAAAGTAAAAGAGCATGACCTCACATAAATGCATTTAATTCTGAAAATGCAATTATGAGAACTTAATGAGAATAAAGTTAAATTAATTGCTCAACTGTTTTTTTTCTTTCCCTGATGTCCTTGAGGATCCTTATTTTGATACTGATGACATTTGGTAGAAGAAAAATTACAACATTTTAAAGTTATTACTGATCTATTTTTTAAGAGCAAAAGCATTATTTTTAAAATTCTGCTTTCCTACTTTGAACAGAATTTTTAAAAATTTAAAGTTCCAAGTATATGTGAATTGCAGCTTTTATACATGTGTACTTTATTACCTCTTTATAAATAGATGTTCAAATATGCTGTTTGTCTGCTATTGAAGGGAGATACTGAACAACATTTGAGAATGTGTTTCCTTTGTTCTAACAGCTATATTCTCCTAGCTAGAGAATTCTACCTAAGAATTAGAGTCCTAGCATATGCTTTCAAATTTTTTTCATATGACAATTGAAAATATATAATATACCAAAGCTCCAAAGCAAGTATTTAAGTATTATAATTATATTTAATAATTGTAATAATGAATTCATTGTTTCCTTATATTTCTACCTTATATTTTTTTCTTATTTTAATATAAAGTCTCTAATCAGTGAGTAGCACATGCCTGTAATCCCAGCTACTTCACAGACAAAGGCAAGAGAGGAGGATCATGATTTCCAGGTTAGTTTGGACAACCAAACAAAAACCTTGTCTCAAAATAAAATTTAAAAAATGACTGGGGACCTAGTTCAGTCCTAAGGTGCTTGCCCCACATGTGTGAGGCCTTGGATTTAATCCATAGTATGTAAAAAAATAAATATCTTCTAGGTGTTCAGCTCTCCCTATTCACATTTCATTTTTCATAATCTATGAACCCAGTAAAGCTTTCCAGCGAGACCATGTTATTCTAAAATACAAGAAGTAGAACATACCTACAGTGTTTGATTCTCTTCATTCCTCTGCCAGGAATAGCTCTCTCCAAATTTCATGCACCAGGCTTGTTTCTACTCATCTTTCAAGTCCCAACATGCATGTCTGCTTCTTTATGAACCTGTCCAGCAATTCCCTATACACATGGCTTTTCCTGTGCAGGGTCTATGTTGGTTTCTTAATAGCACTTTCATGTTGCAATGCCACTCTGTCTCTTCTAGAGGATTAACTCTGTATAGTAAAGATAGTTTCCTTGTCAAGTGTGAATTTAAATGGCATGATATAAAATATACATAGATAGGTTGGTAGAAATTTTAAAATGAGTATTTAGCTTTATGCTGTTTTTGACCAACAGTCTGATATCAGGTGGTGTGTTTCTTGGAATGAATGTGATCTCATTTTCAGGGATATTTACATTTGAAGACATTATCTCTACATTAAGACTGGAGTCATTTGTTTCCTCTTAGCTAAATATAAAATACTCACTGAAGAAGTGAAAACGTATCCAGGAAAGAGTGAAGACCTACCAGCTGGCTTAACATAGTTTTGTCAATACCAAAATAAACTCTGGTCAAATTATTGTCACAAAATGCATGAAGAAAATATTGAAATAAAATTTAAATTACTTTTCTATACAGTTGTTCTCAACATCCTTGGACCGTATGGCAACAGTCAGGTTGTCTAGACATGTCATTGACCATGTTTTCTTCATCCAATACGGACCCTACACTAAGATGGTTCTGGGAGAAGCCTTGGACCATCCTGTTCTCCCTGCTTTCTTGATTGTGGTTATCAAAAGTAACCATGGAATGTGCTCGGCATGCGACATTCTCAGATAAGAAGTCCTTGGGTGATCAGATCACCCTGGATCTGTTCCAATTCCCTCCTTCAACAGTCTGTTCTTCAGTGCTTTAGCCCCGTGTCTCATGTCTCCCCAGTGTATAAAACCCAATGTGTGTCAATTTCTAGGGTCCCTCTGCCGAGATGAGAGCAGGACTTATACAGAATAGACTCCACAACACTAGGCAGCTTACCTTAGCTTTGTGTGACTAGCTGGCAGTGTTCCCTACCTAGGATTCTATTGTTCCCTTCTCTGAAAGAACAAACTCACTTTATGTAAGTGGATGTGTATGTATATGATCTGCCTCAGTGGGATCCAGCAGGTTGGTCATTAAGGAACTGTGAACCTGCTTCACATCTATACTCAGAGAATATAAGATATAAAAACCCTACCCACTCCCCCATCTCTCTATAGTATCCCAATGATTGATCTAATGACTGCTATTTCAAAGGGTTATTGGTTCTCTCACATAAATAAAAATTAAAAAAAAAATTGTGTATATTGTCCTCATTCAATTTGCGCACATCATATGACTCTAAAATTTGTCAATGCCTTCAATATTTACTACTTTATTGGATCACAAGTTTTCAAAATAATCTGTAATTATCTTCTGTATTTCTGTAGTGTCTGCCCTTCAGTAGATGAATGGATAAAGAAAATGTGGTATATATACACAATGTAATCTTATTCAGCATTAAAAGAGAATAAAATCATGGCATTTTCAGGTAAATGGATGGAACTGGAGAATATAATACTAAGTGAAATTAACCAATCTCTAAAAACCAAATGCTGAAGGATTTCTCTGATTTAAGGAGTCTGATCCATAATATGCTGCACAGAGGGAGGGGGTGGGTAGGTGAGATGGGAGGATTACATGAACTCTAGATAGGGCAAAGGCAAAAAGGAGAGGGAGGGGAAGGGAAGGGGCATGGGGTAGAAAAGATGGTGGAATGCAATGGTAATCATACCCTAAGTACATGTATAAAGACAGGAAGGATGTGACTCTACTTTGTGTACAACCATAGATATGGAAAATTGTGCTCTATATCAGTAATATAAATTGTAATGCATTCTGTTGTCATATATAACAAAATAAAAAATAAATGATAAAAAATAATTTTAAAAAAGAGTGTGGTTTTCTTCTTTAGCCCAATAGCTACCAGCTCAAAGTCAGGATCATGCAGCATTAAGTAGTAACATATATGCAGTAATAAATTATGTAATGACTTTCTAATAAAGAATACACTCAGGGTAGAAAGATAAATAAATCTTTGATTAGATAATCAATATAGATATCAATAAATATATAAACTATATTCTTAAATACTATGTTGTTTCATGAAAAAAACAAGACTGATATTATGTGACTCTTATAAAAAGAAAGAAACCAAAGCAAGAAAGCCACATCTAACTGATGTCAAATAGTAAATTTTCCAATTATGTTACATTGAAAGAAATATGCAGTTTGATCAGATGTGTAGTAACACAGAGAACATCCTGTTATCTAGGGTTTTCAAGGAGATTTCCTGAGAAGTGATATGAGATCTAGGATGAAAAAGTGACAGCAAGACAAAACTCCAGGGTTGAGAAAACGATGAGACATATTGCAAGGGAGACGAGAGCAACAGCAAAAGCACTGTGACAGAAACCAGCCAGACAAGTTTCACAATTAGGGGCAAAGTAGAGAAGCCAGATTGTGCTGATGAGACAAATGAGGTGAAGTTACATGGCTAGAGAGTTAGGCAGTAGAAAAAGCCTGATAAAATTCTGGAGTTTTTATAAACACATTCAGAAGTCATCCAACGGTGACAAATGGGTATGGTGTGACTTAATTGCCCTTAATTTAAAATCTATGATATGAATGAATTTGAATTTAGAAAGAAGGGTAGAATTAAATATAACTGGGAGGATGATAAAATAATCCATATGAGGGATAAGAGTGTCTTCAACACTAATGGAGAATGATGGAAAGGCAAGAAATGTTTTTGAGTTCATTCTGACAGATATTACTAATAGAATAGGTATTTTTGGTGAAAAAATAAATGCCAACAAAGATGATGATTTTTGCATGGAATAACTGTAACATGAATTTTATTACAGTTTTTTTTTTTTTTTTTTTTTTGCAAATTGTCATCAGTATCACTTCCAACAGTGTATGTGCTTGTAGGGGTGTATATATATAAACTGCGCTCATCTGTAGGGTTTCTCTCACTTTTCAATATTACCAGGAAATATGAGAGAGGAAGAGCTCTCCTGAGAAAATTTCTAATAAATAAGAACGAGATAAAAATTATTATCTGCTTCCAGTCAAAATCCATCTTATAGACATTTACCTGTTTAATAAAATTTTAATTCATTAGAGGGATTATTTGTAAAGATTTATAAATTTTAATTTTCCAGAAATATTTGGGAATCTTATGATATGAATGTACAAGTGTACAAACATATTTTAAATAGAATAAAATATTGTTCTTTAATATATGTTTCAAAAATTTGTAAATGTGCATACTATTGAGAATTAATCTGATAATATTGATGAGTTACACATAAATTTAGGTAAAGAAAGAAGGGAAAACTACAGTAAATATTTGGATAGTGTCTAACATAACAGAAAGCAAGATCATCCTACAAGAGGTAAAACAAAAAGAAAGCTAGATAGAGAAAAACATGGTTTAAAATGATATTATATCTACAGAACAAAAAAAAAAAGACAGAGAGATAGCTCACTATCAAATGAATGATCCCTTATGATAGATTATTGATAAGTTTAACTCCTAGGGAAAGAGGGTAGTATATTTGGTACTCAAAACACTAAGTACTATTCAAAAACCAAAAACAAACATTTAAAAATGGCTTAAGGAAACATAACTTACCTGATGAATTGAAATATTTAGCAAAAGTTGTTATTATTGTGATTCACAAAGATTAAAATGTTTAAGCATTCCATTGTGTATCCATCTTTCATTTGAAATTTGGGGAAATATTGTTTTGGGGTGATTATGTTATTCTCTTATACCTAAGAATATTTCACTTATAACTATTACTATGGGCGAAATAATTTTCCTATTTCATGTGGAAATAAGTTGCTTTTTCCACCCTTAAATATAGTTGTGATTTATTTTTCAACCATATTTTTACTGAAAATGTATCCCGAAGTCTTTCTTCATCATATGGAATAGAAAAAAAAATAGGAAAGAAAAGGAGGAGAAAGAGGGGAATGGAAACAGAAATACTCAATAAGAAAGGAAGAGAGAAAAGACGAAAGAGAGAAAGAGAGGGGAGGAAAGAGAATGCAGACAGGGAGGAATGGGATGGAAGAAAGAGTGAGAGAAAACAACTGGACATGGGACAGAAATCTTTGGATTAGTGAGGGAGACTTCAGGTTTTGAAAAGAAAAGCACTTACTCTTTGAATATTTATCACCATTAGTGATCAAGAATTCCATTGGTCCTTCAAAATGCAAATACTAGCTGGCTCCTTAGGTGATCTTCATTGAAGGAAAAGATAAAGGGAGACAGATATGAGAAGGTAGGAACTAAAGAAGAAAGAGTTGGCTCATTACATGTGGAATGTAATAAGTTGGTTGTAGGCGGAGTATGAAGTTGGAGGAAAAGATTCAGAACTAACTAAAAATATTAGCCAGAATGTCCTTGCTAATTAGGAAATGATCTCTATCCCTCCCTCATCTGTACTTTGCTTTTGTAGCTATCAAGCCTTTGCACTCTGCCTGATCCTGAACAAGTATCTCATTAGTGCAGAGGCAGGTAACTCACCTTTACCTGTGTTCTGCTCTCAGTGAAAGTTGATTGCTTAATATTCATTAAAATATTAAGCAAACAGAGAAAAACATGTTTTGGCTAATTGGCTTAAAAGAAAGTGCTTAAGGTGCAAGGAAGGATTTTTTCTCCTGACTTTAACACTTTGTCCTACACTGCAAAACCACATTTGAAGCAGATTTAATTACCTGTCCTATTAAAAATAGAAAGCTATATTTCAAGGTCATAAGTATTCAGAAAACAGACTGGCCGTTGAAATAAGAGAAAAAGTTGCATTTAAGTTTCTATGTGGGTGAGTAAAACTTTTCAGTCTCTGTAAATTCAACATCTAATTTTCTGTGACATGAATGGGAAATACTGGTACTATTGTAAGTTATTTTTTACAAGTTCTTTAATTTCTAACAATTCCACCTATCTTAACTTATTAACCCTCTTTTGAGTATTGTACTATTATAAAAATATAAAAAATAATGTTTTCATAAGCCTAGACTTACTGCGAAGGGAAAACAAATTTATTGTCAACTGAAGTTGATTAGAAAAATTTTCTGATAGAAGCCTTTGTTATGCATAGCAGGAGGAGAACTTTCAAGTAAAAAAAAGATTTTAAAAATATGCAAGAATAATTTTGGTGTGGATAATAGAAAGGACATTTAGAGATGAAACAGTGAATAAATGTTTCCATGTATGAAGTAGTACAGCCTCTTGAAATGTGATGGGAAAAGAATTAGTGAAATAAGGTACTTAAAAGCATTTTCTAACTATGTGGATATAAAACAATCATGTAGTGAAACTCCATATGGATTGTATCTGATGAGAAAGGTGCATTGCTAATTGTAGTTTTTCACTCTAGAAGGCTTTTAAGTCAGTCAATTAAAATATTGTAGTAGGGAGGATAAAGAATACATAAACACTTGAATAAAAAAAATTACTTTTAAGTTCTATAGCTTTTTTTGGAGAAAGGAAATGAGAGCAAATGAGAAGACTAATTCTGGGTATTAATATAGAGTAAAACATGTGAATCCATCTAACATAATGCTACTGAATTGTTTGCCACAATAGTATTCATAAAGTTTAAGTATTATTCCTTACAGAAGGAAATAAGAAGTTACCTGCATTTAAATGAGATTTAAGTTGAGTAATATCTATGTTCTGAACTGGAAGAGTTTACATTGCATATGCTCATTCTCGCCTTACTGAGTCCAATAATCTAATTTCTTTCTTTCTTTCTTTTGTAAGATGCTGAGATTGACTTGTAAAATAAGTGCTTATCAAAAAACTGGGACATTCACAACAAATCAAATTGAGAGAAATAGTTGGAATAATCAAATGCAGTTATGCTAACAGTTAATGCTTTTTCTCACAAGCATTAATAGAACCGTAGTTTTCTTTTTTATAAATATATCAAAGGAACAGATTTCCAAAAAATCAGTAACATTAGTGAGAGTGCTTTTCTTTTCTGCTAACCTTCCATGTGGCAAAAAGACATGATATTCTAAGGCATGGCTGATTTATAACTGTGGTGAGTAGTTGTGCTATAGCTTATCCACAACCAAAGCATGCACTTTCACAGATTTGATAGTAACAAATGCTTTTGTAAGCATCGGAAAAGATATAAAGAATGGGTGATCTTCACCCTACCCATAAACCAGTATTATACTCAATTCCAGAAGACTTGACTTAGCAACCTAGCAGGTATGACATGGGTGTGGGATTATGCCAAGCTTATGTATATGTACAATTTTCCTAAGGAATGCCATTTTGATTTGATTTAATTTTTGTGACATTTTCTTCATCAAATTATAATCAGTGGAAAATTTGGTTTTGTAAAAAGTTCATAATCATTAAGATGAAATGAGGAAATTAGGCCTGGCTTCATTCATAGGGAAAGTAAATATGCTTCAGGTGGAGAATGAATGTAAAGTAGGCTGTATTGCTCATCTTTCTCTCCAGAATCTCAATACAAGTTATCTAAAGGATCCAATGTTTTCATCTTCAGATGCATGTGAGGGAAAGACAAACCATCTTTTTTGTGTCCAAATATGATGTTAAAATAACATTGTACTTGACCACAATACTACAGTTAGGATAGCAATATTTTATTTCTCATGTCAATTTTCTAAATAGAACTTTTTAAAAATGACACTAAGAATCTGGGTGAAATCCACTTGCTGCTGCAGAGTATGTAATAAATCAAAATTCTTACATAAAAAAGAGCATCCCAATATAGAAAATATTTTTAAAGTCTGCTCTTCTAACACTCGCCTTTATATGTACTCATAAGAAAATGTCACTGGTAGAAAAAATAATAATTTTATCCAATCTGACCCACCCTGAATTTTCATCAGCAGGTGACAAATGGACTCTATTCAGAGTTCTTTGCTCATTGGTAAAGATAATCCACAGCACAGGGTTTACAAATTAGATAATGGAATATTGATGGTTATATTTAGGATACGAAAGTGTGCATTTGATAAAATAATAATTGAGGTTTAGTCTTTTCTTGATACAGTAATACAAGGGCATTTTAAATAAAGATATAATGGGAGTATATACAAATCTGAAAATTTTCCACAAATGGTTCAATCTCTCAGGTGCCTGGGCTGCAAGCTGAGGTTGATCTACTACTACCTGAAATACAAATAAAGATTTTAGTACTTTCCATATTTATGCCAGAATGTTACTTCAAATTACTTTTCTAAATATATTTGGTATTTCAAAAAACTTCACAGACAGGGAAAATAGAAACTTTTATGGAGTGTAAGTGTGTAATCTAACTGTCATTGTTTATGTGAAATTATTTCCCTTAAAATTCTTGCTTATAAAGGTGTCATGAGGAGATAAAGAAAACTAACAAAAATTATATATATAATATTTGTATATAATATTTATATGTTTATTGAGTTTTCAAAATGTACCAGACTTTACAAGAAACGGACTAATCTGCACAACCCTCAAAAGAGAGAATTATAAAAAAATATGAGGCTTGACAGTAAGCATTCACAAGGCAAGAGTATACTCTAGTAAATTAAGGAAAATAAATTTAAATTTAACAATAATCATTGAAACTATTAAGCATGTTCTTTCACCTTATAAATGTGCAAAGTAGCACATGTAATTTGATTAGTCTAGGATAAACTTTTAGTCATTATGCTACATACATTGTACTGAATGAATCCGATATCCTGGCTCTTTATGTTGCTGGTGAAATGAATATATGTTTGTTTGAGTTATGGGTTAGATATGAGGTGTCCTCCAAAAGCTCATGCATGCATAAGACTATAAAAAAAAGTTTAGAGTTGACATGATTGAGTTATGAGATTCTGAACCTGATTAGTGTGATGATTCTCTCCTAGGCATTAACTGAGTGATAACTGTAGGCAGGTAGGGTGTGGCCAGAGGACACTAGTTACTGGGGTGCTATTGGGGTATGATTTTTTGTTCTTGGTGAGAGGAGTCTATTTCTCTGATTCCTGGTGGCCATGTCTTGAGCCATTTCCTTCTCCACACCCTTCTATCTTGATGCTTTTCCTGGCCTTGGCCCCAAAGTAATGGAATTGACTGTCAGTGGACTGAAACCTCTGAAACGGTGACAAGTAATTTTCCCCTTCCAAAATTGTTCTTGTTAGGCCTTTTCACTACAACAGTGAAAAAGTTGACTAAAATAGGCACTTTCTATTACCAAACATGAACATGAAATGAATTTATTGATATAATCATCTAAAGGAACATTGGAGGTATCCTGGCTAACTTTGAGGCCATCATAGCAAACTACTATAGAATGTGAGATACGAACTAACTCATTTTTGAAAATGTGTTTAGCAGTAGGAAAGCCCTATGGAGACAAAAAGTATTCATATTTTAAGGTTCTGGAGGGAAAAGTGATAAGAAAGAAAATATCATTTATAATATTTAAGTAATAATATTATAGACCAATGAAAAGCATCCTTCATTAGTTTGTTACAGACTTTTTAGTTGCATTGTCAAAATATAATAAAGACAGCATGAGCCATCTTTACCAGATGGATGGGTATATGGATGTGTAAATGAAAGGATAGCACATGAATACATGGTTTTGTTTTTACAAAAATGAATAGAAATTGTATTTTATCAATTAGGTGATCAGCAGTCTTTAGACAAGCTAAAGGAGAGTCAGTGAGCCATGTTGGGAATAGTCACTGTGAATCTATAAGTTACAGCTACACAAAAAGAATGGAAAGATTAAACCTGAACAAAGAACAATGAAATTAAAATCATAAAAGTAATTTTAGTTAGAAAATATAAAAGTCTAAACATAAGGAATGGCACTAAGGAAAGAAGGAATATGTTTAGAGAAGGTCCAGGAAACAGCATGCACTGGAGTTGAGCATCAAGTTGAAGATGATGAGAAGGATCCTCACTCCCCTTCTTCTTCTTCTACTCTAATGATCTTCCTTGTGCTCATTTATTTCTTTATTTATTTTTGGTGCTTCATAGAAATACTAATGGTGGAATTCACTGTGGCATATTTGTACATGCACAAAACATGATTTTATTAAATTCACTCCACATTTCCTCCCCTTTTCTGTTCCTCTTCCCTGCTCCCAAATGCTTTCCTCCTACTTCATTGATCTTCCTTATATCTTATGATATCTGATTCTCCCCTTTTCCCCTTATATTTCTTCCTACATGAGAGAAAATTTGACCCTTGTTATTTTTTATTGCTTTCCATAGGTTCATTATTTCTATCCATTTACCAGCAAATGCCTTAAGTCCATTCTTCTTTGTGGCTGAGTATAATTCCATTGTGTAGACATACCAATTTTTTTTTTTGATCCACTCATGTATTGACAAGTACCCGGGCTGTTGTCATAATGTGGCTATTGTGGCTTGTGCTGTTATAAATTTGATGTGGCTGTATTGCCATAGTATGCTGATTTTTGTTCTTTTGGATAGATACCAAGGAGTGGGGTACCTGGTATGTATGGTAGTTTTATTCCTAGGTTTTTGAGTAGTCTCCATACAATTCTCCAGAGTTATTACAGTAACTTGCAGTCCCATCAACAATGTATGATTGTACCTTTTCCACCACGTCCTTGCCAGCATTTATTATTGTTTGTATTCTTGATAATTGCCATTCTGACTGGATTAAGATAAAATCCTAGTGTTGTTTTGAACTGTGTTTTCTTGAGGGCTAGATATGTTGAATATTATTTTTATATATTTCTTGACCATTTGTGTTTCTTCTTCTGGGAAGTTTTTACAGTTCTTTTCCCATTTGTTCATGGGGTTGGTTGTTGGTTGGTTGGGTTGGTGTTAAGCTTTATGAATTCTTCATATATTCTAGATATTAATCCCCTGTCAAAGAAGTAACTGGCAACAGAGTTCTCCTATTCTGCTGTCCCTATAATATGGTCTATTTCCTAAATAGTTCCATGAGCTATTGAGAAGAAAGTAAATTCAACTGTTTTGGAATGAAATATTCTATAGCTGTCTATCAGGTTCATTTGAGCATTCTTTAGGTCAGAGATATCTTTATTGCTTTTAATCTTTGAATGAAATGTCTATTGGTGAAAAGGGCATGTTGAAATAACCAGTATTATTGTGTGGGGTCTATCTAGGATTTAATGTCAAGTTTTTGTTTGTTTGTTTGTTTGTTTTTTAATTAGTAGCAATAACCTTTGGAGCATATATATTTACTATCATATCTTCTCATTCAATTTGTCCCTTTACCAGTATGTAGGGGCATTTGTTTTTTTGCTTGTTTGTTTCTTCTGTTTAATTTTTATTTGAAATTTATTTTGTATTAGATGTGAGACTCACTACTCCAGCATATTTTTGTACTCCATTTGCATGGATATTTTTTCCATCCTCTTACTTTCAGCCTAAGGGTTTCTGTGCCTATGAGATGAGTCTCCTCATTGGAGTAATTGGATCTTGTTTTCTAATCCATTCTGCTAATCCAAGTATTTTGTTGGTGGCATTGAGACCCTTTATATTCAGGGTTATAATGGTTTGTTAAAATGTTGTTAGTAGCCAAAGCTGGTTGTAGTATCTCCCAGTTTTCCTTCTATAGTATATTATAGAGTGGGTTAGACTTGTGAAGAATGACAAACTGTGTATTCTTACAGCGGGGGTGGTACAAAATTCTAAAATGAACGTTCCAGTACTTGTAATTTGATCTTGGCTAACAGGTATTGGAGATTTGATTCACCCCCCTGTTGGTGAGGAGATGCCCATCGCTTATGGATGGCTGTGATGCCAGCAACAAAGGGAGGTCTCTTTCTTGGTATTCTTAGCCTTTACTCCCTAGGCACTATTTTCTTTGTGCCTATTACTGTAACATTGGTCTAGGCAGACTCCAGGACTAATAGTAGGTGACTTCTGGGATCAGCTGACAACTTTTCTTATGAGTTTATGATATCCTGCCTCTGATCATACCCACACAGTGCCTATAAATGATTCCCATACTGGGGACCCTGGTTTCTGCTGAACTATCCACCTATTGACTAATTGATTTTGGTTGCTTTTTAGTCAAGAACTTCCCCCAAAAGATTATGGGTTCATTAGTATCAGCCTCCCTCTCTATTCCAGGGGTTCCTCCTAGTCACCTCCTTCTCTTCCTCCTCCACCCTACTCTCCCCCTCCCATGTTTATCTGTTTGTCTGTCTGTCTGTCTCTCTCTCTCTTTTCTCTCTCCCCCATCCCCTGAACTCCTTCTCCTCAGCAGCTGTGTCTGCCTGGCTGCCAGCAGCCAACCTGGTGCATCTCTAAGCTATTATTTCTTACATTATGTTAAGGTTTCTGACTTGTATTTCATGGTTTCTTATTTTGTCCAATATTGAATTTCAGTGAGTTCCCTTACTTACCTACCAAGGAGCAGTCTTGCCGGTCCTCAAATCTGGTGACAAGAAACTGCTGGGAAATCCACTTTTCCTTTAATCTACCACCTTCCAAATCCAAACCAAACATTTTGGCTTGTCTAATTTATTCTTTTAAGTGAGAGATGGAAATCTCTTGATCAACAGGGGGTGTGAAATGTGTGTGGTCTTGGGGCCTGAATGCAGAGCCTCATCATGCTAGGGAAGCACTTTACCACTTAGCTACATCCCCTCCCTCTGATTTATTCTTGAAAACAATCCTGTGCCTCTTTTATCAATGTCTCTAAAGTCCACAGTTACATGGAAAAACAGTTTGAAAGTTGTTTGATTTAGTTCTGTATCTGTGATCTTTCCTAATGTCTTTTATAATGTGCATAGAATAGCTAATTATTCTTTTTATAATTTAAATTAAGGCATATGGCGGCTTGGAACTTCATTTTTATTGTAAAAATATTTCAGAAATATAAAAAAATGTGTTAAATCCATGAGCATAGCTTAAGAAGCTATTGTAAACACCCAGAAAAAAAATTAGTCTGGCTTATACTAGAATAATATAGCAATATCTTTCAACTCTTCTATTTACGTCTTCCAAATTAATTGCTCTCTTCTAAAGTAAGTTACCATTATACTCACTTAAGTAATAATAGTATTGCTAAAATTACATTATTTAATATTACCTACTTTTAAGTTTTATAATTTAAAAAATCATGCCTGCTTATTTCACTTAGTAGTACACTTATAGGATTAATCCATGTTGTCCTGTGAAATTTTATGTTCTGAACACATTCCAGTCCCCAAACACAAGCTACTTATAAAGACACATTTTTTTCTTTTCTTTCTTTTTTTTTAAAATTTCTTTCTTTTTTGTCTCATGGTTCTAGAGTTTCTTCATGGTCTTGTGACAGGGGGCACGTTGTAACAAAAGCACATGTCCGAGTGAGTCCTTAAATTTCAAGCCAAGAAGGAGAGAGAGAGAGAGAGAGAGAGAGAGAGAGAGAGAGAGAGAGAGAGAGAGAGAGAGAAAGAGAATATGGCACTAGGCTCCTACAATGCCCTCCAAGGGCATAGCCCCCAAAGATCTGGGACATCCGATAAGGCCCCACTTCTTAAGTGCTATTCGGAGGACCAGCCCTTTAAAACAAGAACTTTTGGAGAATGTTATACACATCCAAACCATAGCATACACATTGTCCATTTATAGTGATGCAAAGCTCCAAAATGTCCCTAAATATTCACACCTACAATTGAGAGGAATATTTAACTTTGTAAGATGTTGCCTTAGTGTCTTCAATAGTGGAACATCCCTAAGAGATGAAATTCAGATTGATCTGTAATCCCAAGGGAACTGATTGTTATGTTTTTTTTTTTTTAATTTTGGTAAACTATTGACTGATTGATATTATCTTATTTTCACTTTACTTTATATATACCTGGATACTAATATATCAGCATATATTTTAATGTCTTTATAGATCTCTTAGATTTTCTTTATTGTGAAGTGATTATGAAAGCTTTTTACTCATTTTTCCCTATTGAGTTCTTTTTTCTTCTGAATCACATTAACTTATGTGTATTTTAGCTGTCACTTAGTTGTGTGTGTTGAAAATATTCTTTTCACTTTATGATTCCTCTTTTTCAAAAATTTAACAGAAGAGAATTTCTTAATTTTTGTATGGTTAAATTAATCATCCTGTCCTCTTTGTCCTTGAAACTGAAGAATTCAGTTTCTGCACTAGAACATGAAGGTAGTCTTCAGTGAGTTTTCAAAGGTTTTGTTTTCCATTCACATTTGAATTTGAACTTAACTGAAATTTTGTGGCATAAAGAAATAATCCAATTTTTCAATTTTTTCCCACATGCAAAAGCTATTTTTCTTGCCACATTTTTTTTAAATCCAGCTTTGCATGTTACTCTGCAATTTTCTTTCCTTCATATATTGTTTTCATATTTGGGTGATTACTTTCTGACCTATCTTCTATCAATTATAGAGAAAATTCTAATAAAGTATCTCATAATCGTTTCATCCGCCTCTATTCTCCCCATTATATTGATCTTTCTACCTATTTTGGGACTATTTATCATGCATTTACAAGCTTACAAATGTTAGGGGACAGACAGATATGAACAGTGGGAACACAGGGTCAAGTAAATAATTCTATAAAATTCGTCCCCTACATGTCTTCTTTCCTAAGAAGCAATTTACTTACAGCTCTGCCTAACTTAAGTGGGAGAGGATATGTCCAACTCCTAAGCAAACAACATTTCAGGCCTGAAATGTTGATAAGAGAAATCCAAGTTACCCCAAAGGGGGAGATTTTTGACAATTTTTACAAACCAGATCTAAAACTCAGGGAGATAAGAATAATTTCTTCTAACCATAAAATCTGTAAGAATTTATGGTTAAGAATCCAGTCTGAACCATTCAGCATGGGCCAAAGTGGCTTAGAGTTGTCATGACAGTAGAGACTTAAAAGTCTGATGTCATCCTTAGTCAAAAGTCAAGAGGTAGATCTGAGCAGGACACTGTGTAAACTTCTCTGGGACCTTAGTAAAACTGGAGTGCAGGAGAGGCACAATGTTTTTCTCCTCTCTGATCAATCCCAACATCTATGGTAGATTGTATGACTGTTTTAATAGCAACCCTTGCTCTTGGTGCTTTCCTACTGAGACTGCCTTGTGGGCTTAAAAATCTCTACAGTGACAGGAGTCTGGACCATGTGACTTTATTTTTCCAATGCATGATGAGAGGAAATGACACATATTGTTTCTCAGAAGGAGCTTCAAGAATCATCATAAGCTTCTGTCAATGTGTTTGTTTTTCTGTCAGGAAATAAACAATGTTCTGGGTGTTCTTTCAGCTACTGTCTTAGAATAAAGAGACAAAGCCAAACACTTAATAAACTTGTAATTTAAGGGGAAGGTGAACCTGTGCTGATGGAACTTGTTAAGTTTGCATGCCATTTGTTTCTGCCACATAATTTAGCTCTAAGTAGACCCACAAAGTTTGTAGTACTACCGTGTGCATTGACAGTAACAGCAGCTCCTGGCTTTGTGCTCCCCAGATCTGTGGTTAAGACCTAATGAAGTAAGATACACTTGCATTATGAGCTGTAATATAATATTAAAATAGTGGCAATTGAGTCATTATCAACATAATTCATCCTATTCTTCAGACACCATCATGCAAATCTTCACAATTAATTTAGTTTTAAAAGTTTTGCAAGCAGACGTGCTAGAACTTTGCCAATCTTTTGGGTTTTCACATATCTGCTTGCATTACACATCTGGTACTGCATGTTGTTCATTGAGCTCTTAATATATTAACTACAGTCACTTTAAATATCCAGTCAGATAATTCCAAAGCTGTATCATATCTGAATTTGACTCTAAGTCTTGCTTTTCTCTTCAGACAATGTCTGTCTTGCCATATGACCACGTTTTGCCTTTTTAAATTTTAATCTGAACATAATATATCAGGGATGGGAAATGAGATTAAATAGGACTTTAGTTGGAGGGTTTATATTAATCTGTTGAGGAGTTGTGTCAAATGTGTCTTCTATGTATAGATTCTAGAGTGTTTAAATTCTTCTAGTGTTCTTGGTTCTTGTTTCTGCTCTTAATTTTGAGTATTTCCACATCCTTCTCCAGAGAGGCCATCTGGGTCTTTCAGCTCTTTTAGTTATTGATTCCCTACTAATGCACCGAAACCCTGATTGAGTGGTGTTACATATGGAAGGGGGAAAGGAACTATGAGATTATCATTATATATTTGTTTTAGTGGGCCTTGTTTGTGGCTTGTGGTTTGTGACTTCAAAACTCTCTTTAATGGTATAGCTCTTTATCGCCTGCTTTCATAAAAAGGATAAATGAGAGCAATGCCCTTTCCCCAGCTGGAGTGAGACTCTGATGAAGATGTTTACCCTGGACAGCAGGACTTTGCTAAAGAGAATGCTATGGGCATATTTCACAAAATTCCATCTTGTCTTCCCCTTCTAAGGCATAAAGTAATCAATCATTCTTTAACCTGTGCATGGAAAACTTGGTAATATTCCTATACGTAAACTTGTGTAAGGATGGGAATCTTCTAATAGTGTGGCCTTAGAAGTTTCTGAATGTCATGCTATTCCACATTCAGCCTTCAGCAGTTTGTTTGGTTACTACATAAGTGGCCTGCCACTTTATGGCTCCCTCAATTTCTTCATCATTTAGGCCAATCTTGGCTGTGACTCTTCATGTAACAGTTGCTTCAGATTCAGAATGGCAGTTATGACCTGCAGTTGCAGTTCTCTGATGCCTCCAAGAAAAGTCATTGATATTCAAGGTTTTCAACTTACAATTATGTGAATGGAAACAATGATTTCTTTGCATGTTGTAGCGGACAGTAGAAATCTGTCCTTACCCTTTTGAAGTCCTATATTTTTCTCAGGTGTTTTTAGTCACCACTTAGAACTAATAAAAAGGTTGGTTGATAATGTCATATTTTGCCTAATTATTAAGTGAGGATGTTGTTTTTTTTTCTATGTGAGACTATTACCAAATTTTCTATAGTACATTGAGCACACAACTGTAAAATATCTCTTTTATGGTAGAATTTATATTGCATTTCTAGGAATCATATTGTGATCAAGACTTTTGGAGTAAAATTCATCTCATACTGATTATAAAAACATAAAATGTATTAGCTTCCTTTGAGAACTTCAATTATACTTCACCTTTTTTTTTTACATTTCTACTTAGAAATAAATCTTTCTATGTCACATACAGATAATGAAAATTTGAAAAAAAAACAAATTGGAAAAAAAATCAGTATTCAGTTAGTTAATTTTTTATCATTCAGTTGTAACAGTACAAAATTCTCTTTTGTTCACTTTTTGGTGATGGTAACTTATCAATGAAAATAAGTTGAAACTATTATGTCTCTTTTCTGAAATGCCCCCTTTTTCCTTGACCCTTTGTATTTTCCCTTAGCCTACTATCAATTCAGTCCAGAAATAAAACAATGACTGACATTGTTGATACCTTCAGGGCTACAACTTGTTCTTGACTCCTTCCAGTTTTATTATCCCATGGAAAATGCTCTATCTTGTAGTAAAGCAATAATAGCAAAATAAATATTCTCATTTATTGATTTAAAAGAAAACAAACACAATCCTTTCCAAACTCCAAAGCATATCTCTAGGCATTTTAATTAAAATTTTCACATTTCTCTTGAAAATTTATATGGCATGTGATTTGCTTTTCTGTAATTTGATCCTTAGATGGTTATGACTAAGATATATACTGAAAAGTGCTATTTAAGATCTCAAATGTTATAAAAGAAAGTAAATTAGTTTAGTATAGTTTAGTATAATGTCTACTACTACCACATGTATATTTTTAAATTATTTAAAATTATTAAAAAAATTATTAAAAATCATTAAAATTATTTTTAAATAATTTAAAATTTTAAATTTGAAAAAAATAATTTAAAATTAAGTACCATAAAAATTCAACTTTTAAGTTTAATAAGTGTATCCTAATGCAAGTACTATTGTCACTAATGGCTACATCTTATATTTTTAAAATGTTTAAATTATTATTTTATATAGACATATATATATATATATATATATATATATATATATATATATATATATATATATAAAACATTGTGTTCATTTTGTCACTAATGTGCCAGAGTACATCTGCAGCAAAATAGCCAGAGGGGTGATGAACAACTTGTGTACCATGATACAGCAGGAGTAGGAGCCATTTATTGTAGGACAGAAGAGGTATTTATACATTCCACACAGCTTATCTTAATTAGCATAAACTAGATACATCAGTTAACCAATAAGAAATCTCCACACTTAATGGCTCAATGGCCTTACTTCACAAACTACTCCCTCTGGCATTTTGCCAGGCGCCATCCAGACTTGTTTACAGACTCTAACATTCCCCTGGCAAAATGCCAGGTGCCATCCTGACTTGTTTACAGACTCTAACATTTCCTCCTTTTGTTTGATTTAAATAACGACCATAGTGGTTTTTACACAAACACCATAAATAATCTGCTACAAGCAGAAGGGGAGGATACAAAATGCCACAATACCAAGCCAATTGATGGCTCCATGCAAGAAGCCCTTGGAAAAATTATATCAGCAATGACACCGTTAGCAAAGATACCGAGTTACAATTTGTTGTAGATTACAGTTTGTTGTCTCAGTCCAGGTAAAGCAGTGTCTCAATAGATTAACTCACAGTTCAGGTAAATCACAGTCCAGGTAAGTTCTGCAGGCAGCTAGCTTAAATCACAGTCCAGGTAAGTTCTGCAGGAAGCTAGCTTAAATACAGTCCAGGTAAGTTCTGCAGGCAACTAGCTTGATCCGAAGTCTCATCTGGTTCTCAGTCGAAGTTTCGTCTGGTTTTCAGCAACACTGGAAATTCTTTCACCTTCATCTTCACTGGCACTCAGTGGACGAAGGCAGGAACTCTGGATGGCTAAAGAAAATCCTGTAGTATTCCAGCAGGCACTAAGAAAACAACCTCCTGAACAATTTAGTAGATTATCTCAAGGTTTTTTTACATTTGAAATAAGCCTTCCCACTCCCCAGGCTGGGGGCGGGGAAGAGCCGGCTGCCACTGCTTGGAAGGTCCTTGCTGCGCCATGATTCGCTCCTGCACATGGCAGCCGCTGCACAGATTCACGCACCCTCCGGTAAGGAAAAGTATTCAGTAATAGCCTTTTGCTGCAGCTTTTTTCCTGATAATCCTTCTTCTTCTGAACTTTCTTTTTCTTTCTGACTAGAGTTCCTGGGCTCTTATCAACACATGCCCTAACTGCTCTTGGTTCCACTGGGGTGCCTTCTTCCCTTAGTAATTTACTTCTCACCCCTTCCATATTCTCATCACAAAGACAATACAACATTTCAAGACAAAACAAGACACAAACATACTGTATAAATCTTCTCCATTTTCTCAAAATGGCCATTTTTCCTCTCGCCCTATCTGCCTAGGGAAGGGCAGATTTGCTCCTGTCCTATCTATGGACGGGCAGCTTTTTTTCCTCACTTACCTCCAAGTGTCCCGGGGCTCCCCATATGGGCCACCATCTGCCGGAGTACCTCTGCAGCAAAATAGCCGCTGGGGGTGGGGTGGGCGGGTGGTGGTGGTGTCGAACAACTTGTGTACCTTGATACAGCAGGAGTATGAGCTGTTTATTGTAGGACAGGAGCGGTATTTATACATTTTGCACAGCTTATCTTAATTAGCATAAACTAGGAACATCAGTAACCAATAAGGAATCTCCACACTTAATGGCTCGCTGGCGTTACTTCACAAACCACTCCCTCTGGCATTTTGCCAGGCGCCATCCAGACTTGTTTACAGACTCTAACATTCCCCTGCAAAATGCCAGGCGCCATCCTGACTTATTTACAGATTCTAACACTAATGGCTACATCTTATATTTTTAATTATGTTATTATTATGATACGTGTGTGTATATATATGTATATATATATATATATATATATATATATATATAAAAAATGTGGTTCATTTTGACATAATGATACATGTATGTAATATGATTTTCTCAACTTCTTGACCAAGTACTTACTTTGTCTCTCACCCTGTTCTCCTTTCTCTACTGGTATTCCATAAATAAATATATATATATACATATAATTTTATAGATTCATAGAGGTGAAATTCACTGTGGTATATTTGTATATGTACATAGCATAATTTGATCAATTTAATTCTTTGATTTCCCCCTTTTCCCATTCCTCTCCCTCTTCTTCTATCCTCTTTGGGTACTCTACTGATCTCCCTTCTATTCCTATCTTGGAGATTTTAAAGTATATTTTCTTTGTCAAATAAAGTTATATTGATCATAGTCTCTCTAACATGAATGGGTTGGTATTTGTATGAAATAATGTCAACCATGACATTAATGAGTGCAGCATAAATATTCTGTGAGCATGAGGAAAACTATTCTAAATAAGAATAGAAATTTGAAGAAGTCCATAACAAACAGCAACTAGTTTTTCTGTGAGAATTCATGCTTATTAGGCTGGGGATGTGGCTCAAGCGGTAGCCCGCTCGCCTGGCATGCGTGTGGCCCAGGTTCGATCCTCAGCACCACATACCAACAAAGATGTTGTGTCCGCTGAGAACTAAAAAAAATAAATAAATATTAAAAATTCTCTCTCTCTCTCTCTCTCTCTCTCTCTCTCTCTCTCTCCTCTCTCACTCTCTCTAAAAAAAAAAGAATTCATGCTTATAGTTTTGATAATTACCAAAATTTAATATTTGCCCTGATTTCTGAGGTGCAAAGGTTAAGTCAAATAACTGTTATGAAACTCAGCTGTGATTAAAGTTTCATAACCTGAAAAAATATATGCTTGGGTGTACACACACACACACACACACACACACACACACACACTGAAGATTGAACCCAGGGGTAAACTATCACTAACCTACATGCTATCCCTTCTAATTTTTTAGTTTTAGCCAGGGTGTGGCTAAATTGCCAAGATTGTCCTTGAACATGCAATTCTCCCTTTCAGCCCTCTGAGTTGCTGGATTTGCAAGTGTACACTGCTGCTGCACCTTGCCTATTTGAACAATAAAATAAAAGACTATTATCAATTTACTTACATCATTTAAATTGAAGTATTATTTTATGATGATCATTTTTAGATGGGGTCTTGCTATGTTGCCCAGGAAGGTGTCAAAGTTGTGATCCTCTTTTATCAGCCTGCCAGATGGCTAGAATTACACACATGCCACCATGCCTGGCTTTTAAGTTGAGAAATTTCAAATGGAATTTAAGAGTATTATTAGATTTCCTTTAAAACATGTAAAGGTAAAATTGAAAATTAAATTGAAAGTAGAAAAATGTCTTCATCAGCAATTAACTGTAATGATATTAAGCCAGTGCACTTGTTCAAGCAGAACATGATAGAGTGAATAGAGTAAAAATGTCAACTCACAAAATTGAAGAGAAAGAGTATACAAATTCTTTAACAATGTAATTTCTGACTAAATAGTGTTGCATTATTTAACAAGAATAATTCACTCAAAGCATAGTGAAAAATTCAGTGAAGTTAAAATTTTATCCTTGAAAACATTATATCAGCCATAGAAATGATCAATAAATATCAGAATGCATACAATAAAGTTAAGCAATTGTTTTTTTGAATAGTGTACATGCATATACACCCGTTATTGGTGGAGTGGGGGAGAGAGAGAGAAAGGGAGAGAGAAGTAGAGGAAGATGAAGACAAAGATGAGAAAAAGGAAGAAGGAGGAAGAGGAGGAGGAGGAGGAGGAGGAAGAGGAAGAGCAAGACAGGTATTCATATAAATGAGAACTGAATGAAAATCAAGTAAATGAAATCAGGAAAAATAAAACTATACTGTAAAGTAATATTACAAGAGCCAGAGCCTTAGATAATCAAATTGAAAGCAATATAAATAGATGGGAAATGAGTAACAAGGGTAATCAAATTCAAGACAACAGGAAATAAAGGAAAAAATATAATTGGACACACAATGATGAGTGCTTGATTCAAAATAATATAACTTGGATTTGAGATGATAGAAATATAAACCCTAATGACCAAAATGAAGTGAAAGATAATATAAAGTGATGTTGTAGCTTTGTAAGTGAATCAAAACAGCACACACTAGATGAAGGCACAGAAATTGAGAAAATTGGGTAATGGATCAATGCAGGAAGTGTCACAGAAAAAGGAGGATGGACTTGAATAAAATGAACAAGATTGAATTTATATCAAAATTACAGATATGAATAATATATTACAAGAATTACATCTGTATCTGAAGTGTCATAGTAAACAATGAGAGATATTATGCTCACAGTAACTGTAGGAACCTAATAGCAATATAACTAAAAGTATTATTTACACCATAATAAAACAATTCTCTCAATTACATTGTTAAATAGAAAATATGATTAAACAAATACAAAAAAAGAGAGCACTGTTTATAAAATTATTGCTGCTGACATTCTCGAAGCCTTATAGAAACTCAACATACGCTTAAAATTATGATACATCTTAGAAGGTATTTTTTTCCCCAGAATTCTACAGAAATATTCTACAACTACTAAAATGTATTTGTTTTGTGAATCAGGTTGGTACATGAATGTTTGGTTGTTGATTCCCACTAGTTTTGAACTTACAAATCATTTATGTTACAGTAAAATCAAAATGTAGAAAAATAAATAAGAGAATAAGCAATAGAGTTAAAATGAGAGGTACAGGAAAGGAACAAAAGAAGAAAGGGAAGGAAGGGGGTAAATGACATCTTCTTAAATAAAATATACCAAATAAATTCTGTGTGAATCTGTAAGAATTCTGTTAAATGCATGTGAATTGATTTTCAGCCCTGTCAATTCTGTCAGAATATTATGTTATAAATTCAACTCCCACCAACATCCCCAACAAGAAAAGTCAACTTTCATGGAGCTACACTATTGAGATTCTCTTTAGCTTCTATTCTAGGAAATGCTTTAGTACTCTATAGTATCATATGTCTTTGTTCTTGGGCACGCCAATCCATCCTTTTCTGTATTTGGTTGTCTTTTTTCAAATTTTTGGTGGAAAATATTTTTCAGTATTTTCTGAGAAGGTTCACATGAGAAATAATTTTTTACATCTTTAATGCTTCCTTTTGAATATCAAATCTCTTACAAGTTATTTTTATACTTGTGACCTAAATGCATCTTAAATTTGCATATTGCATGATGGATTATTGGTGTGTTTTGTTTTTCTTCTTTAATTTTGAATCTGCCTTTAATCATAGGTACTCTGGATAGGAAAAAACACTTAGAAATCTCATGACAATATACTTACAGTTAAAAACTACTTTCATGAGAAGAGGATTATCTTTGAAAATGTCCTTATCCCTTCTTGAGGTTATAGCTAAAGAGGATTCAAGCACATAATAATCATAATATGCCTTACAATTTATCAAGTGTTTAGATGTGATAGATAAAGCCCTATGGTATTTATAAACTCACACACATATGTGTAAACACACACACACATACATTTAACTAAATTTTTAATCTATAAATTGAATCAGTACCTGAGACTATGGGCTTATTTTATTTGTGTATCATTTATGAATAAATAAGTATTAATTAATCATATAAGAACAATAATGAAAGCAATTACCCACTTACAAAGAAAATAATTTAATTATTTGCAAATATTTTACAAAAAATACTAAAGAAGGATAATGAACCTACTTATTTAGATAAACAGTTGCAAAATCATTATTAGTAAGGACCCTAATTTGGCTGAAATTACTATATGTCACAAACAGTGCTATTTTGTTTAATTTAAAAATTTTTATTAGTGCATTATAGTTATATATACTATTGTGGCTCATTATGACATAATTATACAATCATGGGATATAATTTGCTGTACTTTAGTCCCCAGTATTTTCCCCTTTCCTTCCTTGTTCCCTTTCCTCTACTCTAGTGGTCTTCATTCTCTCTCTCTCTCTCTCTCTCTCTCTCTCTCTCTCTCTCTCTCTCTCTCTCTCTCTCATACACACACACACACACACACACACACACACACAAATACACGTACATTATATATATATATATTTAAATTAGTGCTTAATAGATATACATAATGGTGCAACTCACTACGGTATATTTATATATGTACACAGGAATAATTTAGTAGATTTCATTCCACTATTCCTCTCTTTTCTGATCCCTCATATTTCCCCACTGAATCCTTTTCTTTGTTGCACTGACCCCACTTCTTTTTTTAATGAGATTTCCATGACACTCCTTTTTGTTTTCCAAATTTTGATATAGTTTATGCATCTGAGAGAAAACGCCTGAATTTTGGCTTTCTGAGTCTGGCTTATGTCACTTAACATAATGGTCTCCATTTCCATCCATTCACCAGCAAATGATATAATGTTGTTCTTCTTTATGGTTGATTAAAACTACATTGTGTATACATTTCACATTCTTTTTATCCATTTGTCTGTTGATGGACACCTAAGTTGGTTTCATAGTGTGGCTATTGTGAATTATGCTGGTTTCTATAAACACTGATGTGCCTGTATTACTTTAATATCTAATTTTTGATTTTGGATATTTACCAAGGAGTGGAGTATCTGGGTCATATGGTGGGTCCATTCCTAGTTTTTGAGGAATTTCCATACTACTTTCCAGAGTTGTAGCAGTAATTTGCAGTCTCAGCAACAATGTATCTTTTCCCCCACATCCTTGACAGCTTGTATAATTGTTTACATTTTTGATAATTGTAATTCTGATTGGAATGAGATAAAATCTTTGTGTGGTTTTTATTTGACTTTCTTTGACTGTTAAGAATGTTTTTCCGTTTGTTTGCTATTGTGTTTCTTCTTTTATGAAGTTTCTGTTTAGTTCTTTGTCCCATATATTCAATGGGTTATTTGGTGGTCTTTTGTTTGTTTGTTTGTTTGATGTTAAGGTTTTTGAGTTCTTTTTATATTCTACATATTAATTCCTTGTCACATAAGTAGCTGGTAATAATGTTCTCCTATTCTGTAGGCTCTCTCTTCATATTCTTAATAATTTCCTTTGTTGTGCAGAGGCTTTTTAATTAGATGGCATTTGACTTGTTGACACTTGGTTTTATTTCTTGAGCTTTAGTTGTCTCATTAAGAAAGTTGGTGACTGTCAATAAGATGGAAGGTAGCTCTTTCTTCTAGCAGTTGTGAAGTTTCTGTTCTAATTCCTAAGTCTTTGATCCACTTTGATGTGACTTTTGTGCAGGTTGAGAGATAGGGGTCTATTTTCATTTTTCTACATATGGATATCCAAATTTCCTGGCATCATTTGTTTAAAAGGCTGTCTTTTCTTCAACATGTATTTTTGGCACTATTCTATTCCATTGGTCTTCATGTCTATTTTATTGTCGATACCATGATGTTTTTGTTTCTGTAGCTATTGTACAATTTTCACCAATGTAGATTTTGCTTTCTTGAAAAAATCTAAATAATAAGAATTGATTAATCCTATTTTTTAAAAATAAAAAATACCTGGAATTTCTTTCTAAACTTATGAACTTTAGAGATACAAGTGAATGAAGATATAATAAAGTCAAAGCCATAAGATCCTGTATATTTGTTTGATATCCCAGTCCCTAGGCATTCTGTAATAAGACACAATTACCTTCCATTAGTTTGTAGGTATTCTGTACTAATGTAATATATTATGATCCTTCCTTATACCAACATGATAATCTGTGGCTATCAAGGAAAGTTCAGTCTATGCTGGGTCCTTGGCCTTGAATTCGATATGCTCACTTAGGAATATCTCTGCACTCCTCTTACAGCTTTTGCCATCCAGCAATACTGAATGTGAAGTCTTTTAATTTCTGTATCCATTAATGCCCATTATCAAAATTAAGACACATGTTTATATATTTTATAGATCATACAACACAATTAGGAGAGAACAATAAAATGAATACTTGCTATCATTTGCAACATTATTATAGTAGTTTTAAAGCATGATTTCAAATCTCTTTGACATTTTTTCCCCTTTGAGCATTGGTCTAATTTATCTCTTCTTGCTCATTCTTCTCCTCTTGCTCTCTTCTTGCTCATTCTTCTCCTTCTTGCTCATTCTTCATGACTCGTTTCTAATGAAAAGAATGCTTCAGAATTCACGAGTCATGCTTTTCATGGTAAAATGCCAGTAGTACACTGTGGTTATTGTGTGCCACTAAATTCAGGGTTCTGGTTTTTTTGTTAATTCATTTAATCTGTTAATTATATATAAAATGCAGGATTATGATCAAATGGTGAATGAAATAAACAAGTCACAAGAAGACAAATATTTTGTCTTTTTTATTTACATGAGAAATCTAAAGTAGTAATATTCATAGAAACAAAAAATAGAATGGTGAATTCCAGTGTTGTGACCAGGAAGGTGAAGTGAGGAGTTATTGATGGTATAGAATTTCAATTCAGCAAGGTGAAAATGCTCTAGATATTAGTTTCACCACAGTGTGAATGAACCATGAGACTGTACCTCACTGAACTGGAATACTTACAAATGGATGAGATGCTATAGTTTGTGCTTTGTGTGTTTTACTATAATTAGTAATAATTTAAACACAGAAAGTTTTGATATTACTTAGCCTGAGAGTCTATTAGTTTATAATTAAATGTCAAAATCAGACTATCTTGCCAAATTCTAATGAATTCAACGAGTTGGGCTTGATATTAAGTAAAATAAGAACTTTCTATAGAGCCTCAGCAGAGTAGAACTGAAGAGAATCTAGACACTGAACTCCTAGTTGAGATATTTAAATTAAAAAGGCCAATTTCATTTTTTAAAAAAATTCTTAGAGACTAAGTCTGACTTCCAAACCAATAGCTGATTTTTTTTTCTCCAATACACAGATACAAGCAGGTAACATACTTATTGGTATAAGTAGCTTTTATGGACAGATATAAACTAATGATTCCTATTCAGATCTGTAAAAAAACCACAAAGACATTTTTTTTTCCTGTTCCTTATATCAGAGAGTCTATGCAACTGCTTGCTTTGAATCATAGTCTGCTAGTACTTTCCCCCATGATGCAGCAAAGCAGAGAGTCCATATTTCAGCAACGGATTGTGGAAGGAGTGAATAGCATCCCCTGATGAAGTTGTTGACACAGATGTCTCTTTTCCCACTTGTGCTGGAATCATTCCACTTGCTGTTGACTCTAGTGAAATGACACCCTCGGTTCCCTGCTGTACCGACTCTCTTAAGGAAATAGTGCTACAAGGAAAAAAAAATGAAAATGGCAACAAGATTCTCAGACCACATGTTTACAACCTGGATTTATTCTTGCAGAACACTCAAACCAACAGTTATTCTTTTCTACGCTTTTTTACCAGAAGATTAAAAATGTGGGTATAGCCTGAAAAATAATGAATAAAATCCTCACTCTAGTACATCTTGATATTTTAGACACCTCAACATGTTTTGAGTGCTAAAAGATGACACTTTTCTTAATTAGATAGGCTTCAGTTTGTCTCTTATTTTTGCTGAGTGTTAAATGAATACTCTCTATAAAAACACGTGGGAGTTGTACTGTAAAGGGTAGGTAACACCGGAACTTTGCTCATTTCAAATAAATGTGTTCAGGTAAGAAGTAATTTACCTTCAAATATGTTTCTGCACATATACACAAAGAAATACTTTTCCAAAATATTGTCAGAATTGTATTAACAGCTCTTGGATTTGGAGCATTCTTTTATCTGCATGTGCCTGGTATTACAGGGTCTTCCAGTGAATACATTTCCAGGATCTGTAGGTGATTAAGTCTCTTGGTGTTGACAGCTATAGGTGGAGACCAAGATAAACATTCAAAAATGTTTGTTTATTGTTTCCAAATATGTGAATAATACATATAATTAAATTGTTATACTAATGAAAATGTTCAGTGTAGATAAGTTATGATAAGATACATCATTTATTTTGGAATGCAAATGATTAAATTCCACTGTTTTTCTAATACTATGTATCTTGCTTTTGCATCCTGGGTATTTATTTATCAACAAAATCTGTAATATGCAATCAAGGACTGGCTTTACCTGTCATGATCATAAACATGACAGTGGCATCAATTACTTGGAAACTGGAAATCAAGTTCAAAAGAGGATAAGAACTGGTTTGTAGAAGAAGACTTAAGTAGAAATCTACTTCTGATACTTATTTGGTACATTTTCATGTTTCAGGACACAGAACTCTTTTAGCCTCAATAACCTCACTTGTGAAATACAGGTAACTATTCTGCCTGGCATGTTTGTAACAAAAATGATGTCTGTAAATATCCACTTAAATCATAAAATCATGCCACAAAATACAAGCACATTATAATAGAGAAGTGCCAGGAATATTGTTTTATTCCTTGGGTTTATGGGTAATACTTTAGACCTCTGTCTAAGTGCTTCCCTTTTAGAACAAGTGACTACTCTTTAAACCTGTCCTTAGAGTTTCTCGTAACTACACAGGAAAAACTCAACTAAAATGTGTCTGATGCTACCTTTATTTGCTTTTGTAAAATCTGAGGAAACCTATCATGTTGTTAGATGCTGCTTCAGTCATCTGGGGAGACTGAGACTCCTTTCACATCTCTGCTTGTCACTTTCTTACACTTTTGATATTTCTACACATTTTGTAGTAGCTTTCCATCAGTACTTGCCTCTGACTACCAGCTACTTCTAATGCAACAGTTGTTTAGAATGCATCTTCTTTTCTTCATTGTGAACCATTCATACTTTAAACAAAAACCATGAAGGATTTTAATGCAAAATTTGAATGAAAGAGCTAATTTCTTATCCCGTGTGATTTTAGTATCATGAACATTTTGAAAAGATCCTATGGAAGGATTGCAAGTCTTGTACATAGTTTCATTATAATCATTAATTCAAACATTCAATAAATATTTATGAAATCCTTGATGTATACAGTATTGTTATGAGCTCTAGAGCTTGAGCTATGACCAAACAATTTCCAACATAGTTGGAAATTTTATTCAAAGTTCCAAATTTGAATATGAATAACATGAAGATTACTAAATGAGATTTTTGGAAAATATAAAAATGTACACAGCCTTACATACATTTTTTAAAAGTAAAACTAAGCAAAGCAAAATAAAACATCTCTGGACAATAAAAGCCAAGGGGAAGCATATGAATAGCATGCTTTTTTTTACATCAAGGTAAAAAAGGAGAGTTAGTGAGTATTTTATCTACTTAAGTAAAATATAAAAATTAAAAACTGGGGAACTGTTATTATAATAAAAGCACACTCAAAGACAGCACACTTACAAGGTACCAATCGTTTGGAAAGAAGGGTATGAGAGAACATGGATTAATTTCTGACCCTATTTTTTTTTTAAAGAGAGAGTGTGTGGGGGGGGGAGAAAAAGAGAGAATTTTTTAATTTTTTTTTTTTTTAGTTTTTGGCAGACACAACATCTTTGTTTGTATGTGGTGCTGAGGATTGAACCCGGGCTGCACACATGCCAGGCGAGCGCGCTACCGCTTGAGCCACATCCCCAGCTCAACCCTAAATATTAAACTCATGGTTTAAAATCCATGAGGAAAACTATGCCTTTAGGAATATTTCTTAGAATGTCAGGTGTTGTTCAAATTCATGAATATTTTCATCTTTGTTAAATTGGCATATGTTTAAATTTAATATTCTCTAAAATACACTGTGCAGTATGATTATAGTTTCCTAAAATTATGTCTATGGTATCATTGTTTATATGATCATGTGTTTGTGTGTGTGTGTGTGTGTGTGTGTGTGTGTGTGTGTGTGTCTACTCGTCAATCTCTCATATACACAGAGGGAGACTCCCAGCAACTATCAGTTTTACTAGTATTTTAATTTTCATGATTAAGATTTTCTGTAAAATTAAATAGTATTCACAGGTAGTCATAACTTTTAGCAACACTAATATACCCTCAATTTTTACTTTTCCAGTAGACCCTGTTATTGAAATATATACATAAAGAATACAAAATAGTTTAATGTTAATTAGGTATTTTCTAGGTGAGCATAACAATAATAAAAGTGCCAAGATGATTTATAGACACAGTGAAGTCTTAAAAAATAATAAACCATGAGATCTTAGCTGAAAAATTAAGAAATGAAAGAAAGATGAAGGATCTTGGGATAGGAGGAAGTTATTTCAATAGATTGATTTCTGTAGGCATGGATAAAGATTTAAAATAAGTAGAAGGAGTATAACTTGCAGTTAAAATTTAAATTACTTAATTAGTTGTTATGGAGGTTAAAAATTAGGTGATGAGAAAGTCTAGGGTAATAACAAAATAAAATGTGTTTGGTTTCTAGTGATATACCACCTAACCCATGCTGATGGTACAGGATTAAATACCAGGAGAGATGTTTACATTAGATAGTGACATCATTGAAGAAGAGAGAGGACTGGAAGGAAAAGAAACTGAACAGGTGCTAATGTATTGTGAAGTTAGAAAGTTATTACTATCATCTCTAAATTGCAGATCATAAAGTTGAGAGTCAAAGGAGTTGTGCAACATGTTCTTAGTGACTTAGATCCTGTCATCTAACTTCCACTTGGTCCTAGTATCTCATATGTCCAGGGAACATAGAATTGTATTAGTCTCTTAAATGTTGAAGCATTATCATGTGAAAAGTTCTTTATGCACCTAAAAAGTTAATTGCATATGTGAATTAAAAGAGGCTGTCACTCACATACATACTCCAGGGCATAGGATGGACTCCAAGAGTAAACATAGCAGATTTTCCTCACCTTTGCTCTTTCTAGTGCCCTCTCCATCAAAAATACTAAATTATAATAATTAAAAATATAATAATTAAAAATACTAAAATTATAATTTAAAATTAACCATAATCATGATTACTAAGCTTAATAAACAGGTGTCTGAAGGAGAAAAACACAGAAAAAGATATTTGAATGTATGTTTCTGCCTTTTAGGGGAAGTTGAATGCAAATTTTTTCTAATGAAATGTAGTAGCAATACATTATACTGAATTTTGCTGAAACAGTCACCCAGAGCTTCCTTTAGGCTTTGGGAATCTAGAAATAGATGTAAAAAGGATTTCAGGCTGTAGTGAGTAATTACATATTATTTTTTTCCACTATAAATTCTTCAAGAGATTAACAGAAAAAGAGAGATTGAATTAAAGAAAGAAGATTCATCAATAACCATAAAAGTCAACGTTTATTGAGCCTTTATATGGTGCCAGATACCATGGTAACTACTTTGTTAATTACTTGTGTTTTAATCCTTACCCACTCTAGAGTGTAGTTTTGGTCCCAGAGATGATAAAACTGATTTCACAAGCTTAAGGAGCATGCTATGTTCACATAGCAGGATTCAGAATAAGGGCGTTATACACTCTGTGTACGTAATTGTGCACTGAGTTCTCATGTGTACGGTATACTTAACACAAAATAGAACTTGATTTCCTCTTCACCAAATCCCTACAGGTAGACATCTTCATTTTGTGTATGGAGAAATGGAGTCATTCAGAATTAAAAAAAAAATTGTTGAACAAAAGTTGACAATGTACAGGTTGTACCATTTTTGTCCCTTTTATGGACTGCAGAATGTCATGATTCATTAAATTTTGTCTTCACTCACAGAAAGGAAGCAGAGTCATATATTAGGACTATGTTGTACCACATTATTCCTGCATGCAATTCAATTTGCATAATGAAATATTCTTGTCTATTCGAGTCAGGTCTCTGGACTATGTTCTGATGCTGTATGCTTACACTTTGTTTGACAGACTACATAGAAGATATTGTCAGGTAAGTGGCCTGAAGGGATTACTTTATTATGGGGCATATAAAAGCAATGTGGAATTCCAGGATAATTTCTATAATCACACAGCGGGAATTCACTCATCATATCAAGAATAAATCATAGACACACAGGAACACACACACACACACACACACAATCTCCTGAGTATAGAAAAAAACAAAGCTCCAAGTTTTAATTATGATTGGATTAATGTAGTAAATGTTTTTCTAGAAAAGGAATAGATGAGAAATAATTTATTGCCAAGTGATTAGACTTAATGGTTGCTTAGTACATCACTCAGATAAAAGTTTGGACTGCAACCTAAGAGCAGAACTGGAATTCAGAATTAATACATTTTTCCTTTGAATTCTATGATTTCTTTTGTGAGCTGCCACCCAATAAAATGGGATATATCTTCTCTTTTTTCTGCCTTAAAATGTTACAACTAGGCTTCCAAACTAGCAGAGGCAGTTGATCTGCAGCTTCCCGCAGTGTTTAGAAAGAGGGGTCAGAAGTCTCACTGCTGAGAATAGTGGACCTTTCCAAGGAGGTAAATATTACCTTCATAAATGGCCTACCAAGCCTAATGACAGGTTTTTATTTTCCTTCTCAACATACCTTATCTTCCCAACCCCATCAACACAACTGTTGCATCTTATGTTTTTCTATTCCAGTTCTGGAATAGAAATAACATATCTTTCTGTATTTCTTCATTTTCTTGTTTTCATTGTATTTACTTTAATACCAGAAACTCAAAACTATTGCCTTTAATTATTGTCCATATTTTTTTTTAAAAAAACTTGCCTTTGATGTCACTTTTCACTAATTTTATTTAAATGAATATTCTACATTCCCAGATAATTGTTTAGAGAGTATTTGGGAGCAGTCTCTGTTTTTCCTTTAGAACCTTCAAGAGGGTAAGAAAACATAAACTTGGCACTTAAGAAGCAGATTGAATTCTGCAACTGAAGCATTTCCCAATTATGATGGCGATAGGCACATTTGTCTATGTAAAAGCAAACTATCTAACTCATCACATCTGCTCCCTATTTATCTTCACGTCGCATCTGCTGATTTCACCAACACAAACATGCTGTTCTACTTTTTTCTTGCAGTTGGCATAGTTGAGTTAATGCAGATAAAGGAGACTCTGAAGTGTGGCTTTTCCTCCTTCATCCTCTTTCATCCTTGGCAACATCTTCACATAAACCCAAATGCAGATCTTCATCTCGAGGTCAGAGCAGGACTGGGAATATAGCACAGGGGTGGAGTGCTTTCCTCACTATGTGCAAGTACCTGGGTTTGGTCCCAAGCATATCTCACACACACTCTCTGTCTCTCTGTCTCTCTGTCTCTCTCTCTCTCTCACACACACACACACACCCACACACACACATGCACGCACACACACTTTGATGAGAACTTATTGCATCAGGAAGATGGATGGAACAGCTGCATCTTAAATTTTTATCCTGTTTTGGTAAATTATTTTTTAAACAGAGAACCATGTACACATAGGTCCAAACTCATCAAAATGTATACCTCCATGTGTACCCTTTTTATGTAAAAATTGTCCCTCAAAAAAAATTGAAAAAATAATCACCATTAACTGTGAAATTTCATTTGAAGTCTCAATCTCACATAGAATTTCATAAATTTAGGTCAGAGTAGGTGATTAATATTTTCCAATGTGTAAAATGCCCAAATTGAATAGAACATTTTTTGTTAGGATTATTTCTGAGTAGTTACTCTCTTTAATCAACAAGGGAGTTGTTTTGTACATATGTCCTCTAAAACACAGCTGTTACAAATCCTAATCAAGTAAAAGTGGGGAAAAACAATATATTTAGAGGGTCTCCTGTTTTCAAAAAGTATGTTTATTTCTATCATCATTCAAATTATTGAAATAATTACAACCTAATATTTTATGATATTTACCCTGCATAAATTATACAAATACACACACAACTTTAACCGAATCCTCAGAACAATTTTGGAAAGTGATAACTCTTTTTCGTGTTTACTGTGGGAAACTTTCAGGCCTAGAAAGGTGATATATGCTAAGCAAGTTTATAGAGTAATTGGCACTGCTGACCTTATCAGTTTTCCAAATGTGAATTAGTATTCTGTTGTCTTCAGTATAATTTTTCAGGTTGGTTGGTTGATTGGTTGGCTGGTTTGTTTGTTTGTTTGTTTATTTATTTATTTATTTTAGGGTGTACAGTGGGGAATGAGACCAGGAATGCTTTACCACTGAGCTAAATCCCGAGACTTTTGTATCCTTTTTTTTTGTTGTTGTTTTTCAAAAAATTTGAGACAGGGATTTGCTGAGGGTTTTGCTAGTTTGTTGAGGTTGGCCTTATAGTTGTAATCCTCTTGCCTCAGCCTCCAATGTCACTGGGATTAAGGTGGGAATCACTATGCCTTGCCTAAATTTAATTTTAAAAAGAAAACATTTCTTAATACAATTGGATTTAACCTAATATATTTCAATAATTTCATAATTATGGCATAGCTATGGGAGAAATAATAATGATATCAAAAATAATGTGGGCTGCAGTAGTAGCTGCCATAGTATGTAGCTGAAAACCATGGAAATGAGGAAACCTCAAACGATAGGCTTTCTTATTACTTCCCCAGTTTTTCTTTCATTAGTGGATTTTTTTTTCTTTTTTTTTTACATTTCACCTGGACAATATAAACAGCAATGCTTCAGACTTAGTGAACAATACAAACTACATAAATATAAGTAATTAAAAATGAAAAATACACATGGATTCGACCCTGTTTCATCATAATAGATATACGTGCAAACCCATATTAATTATTTGCATTTATTATTATCTCTTGTTTCAAATCTGGAGTGATTCACTTCCTCTTTGATCCTCCTTCCCCTTTTTCTCATCCAGCATATTTTTATTGGACAGTGAATACTTCATAAAAATATTAGCAATATACACATAGATATTTATTTGGGGGCAAAGTGTTTCTGTTTGTGGAATTCTTTTCCTTTTAAAATTATACATAGTAATTCGCATATTGTGAAAATAATATATCACTCATTAAAGTATATTTTAAGGACAAATGAATAAATATGTAAACTTGAGTGGTCTATGTACTAATGAAGTATAGGAATTTGTATTTTAGTTTATAAGAAGATTTTTTTATTCTTTTAGGTAAATGTTTAATCAATATGAAGAGGTTATGCAGACTTTCACAAAAATCTGGTTTGGGGACAAGTTATTTTATATTGTTTAAACTGTATCAAAAGAAGTCAAAATATACAGCACAAAATTTATCTCAAAATGCTGTCAGTGAACAATATCAAAGATAATAATACAATTTATCATCCAAACTTGAATATTTTTACATGTAAAAATTGTCTTTAAAATAATTGAAATTGAATAATGTCAAAAAATCCATTTACCAAACAACAGATATTTGAAATATGTTGGTGATTCCCTAGAACAGTTCTATTTAAAAACCATTTTCCAACGTACTTATGTAAAATAAAATATATCCATATATATTCAATGCCAAAATGTACTTATTGTCTAAATGTTTGTAATAGATTAAATCTAACATGGTTATTCTCACAATTCAATTAAGTTAATGAGAGTGATGTCAGCATGATGGCAGAATAGAAATTTGTAGCCCTCCTATTCCCACAGAAACCTCAATTTTTTTTAACCACCCACAGAACATAATACCTTGTGGGAAACCTCAAGTGTAGCCAAGAAGTTCCAACATTCTAACAGAACCAAAAATCTAGGAGTGAACTCAATTAAAAGGGCCAAAAAACCCAATTTGACTGTACCCACATCACCCCATTAACCCAAACTCCAGTAGCCCATGGTATGTGGTTCTCAACAGCTGGCTGCAGACCCTGCTTATTAGCTCAAGGATTCCACCAAGATAGCAACCATAAACCCACCAACATGATTTACCTGTGGACTCCCAACCATTTACAATGCCCTGTGTCCCCTCATAGATATTGATGTGTACATCCTTCATTGTAAGCTGCATGAATGTCCCCAGACACACAGGATCACAACATCAGGTATGGTCTTAGCCCACTTGACTTTGCTTGTTTTGAAAAAAATCACACAACTCTGCACCCTTTAGAAGCAGTGTCTTAGGTAAAATACATAGGAGGATATCAGTACCAGGCCTGACTGTGCAACATTGAGAACAGGCACACAATCTTAAGGTACACTCCTCCCATAGCAAAGAACAAGAAAACTAGAACATGTGCATTCATACACATAATCTGAGATTCCCTCCTTCCCCAGGTTTGTAATGTTTTTTTTTTAGTATTTTAATTTGTATATGACAGTGGAATGCATTACAATTCTTATTACACATATAGAGCACAATTTTTCACATCTCTGGTTGTATACAAAGTATATTCATAACAATTTGTGTCTTCATACATGTACTTTGGATAATAATGATCATCACATTCCACCATCATTTCTAACCCTATGCCCCCTCCCTTCCCCTCTAACCCCTCTGCCCTATCTAGAGTTTGTCTATTCCTCCCATGTTCTCTCTCCTTATCCGACCATGAATCAGCCTCTTTATATCAAAGAAAACATTCAGCATTTGGTTATTTGGGATTGGCTAACATCCATTTACCTGTAAATGCCATGATTTTATTCTCTTTTATTGCTGAATAATATTCTATTGTGTATATATATATGTCACATTTTTTTATCCATTCATCTATTGAAAGCCATCTAGGATGGTTCCACAGTGTAGCTATTGTGAATTGTGCTGCTATAAACATTGATGTAGCTGTGACCTGTAGTGTGCTGTTTTCCCTTTCCCAGCTTATTGGTGAAGAACTTTCTCAAAGTCCATAAATAAATATAGGAGGGGGAAAGTACTTCTTAGTGTGTGAAGACAAAACACTAGTCTTAAAGTACACAAAGAATCGAGAGTATTATCCCACCAAATGAATAAAACAAACCTCTCTTCCATGGTAATCTGTAAATTGTCCAAAAAAGAATTAAAGTTTATCATCTTAAAGAAGCTAAGTGAACTAGAAGATAACACAAACAAGAACAACAATAATTTTTGAGCATCCAAGTTAAAAAAGGGGGTAAAATTATTTTTCTTGGCAAATGACATGTGTTTTATATAGAAAACTCTGAGAATTCTATCCAAATATTTGATCTAATAAACAATTCAGCAAGTTTCAGGATAAAAAAACTGAAATAGAAAAAATAGGAGTATTTCCATATATAGCATCAAATATCAGAAAAAGATATCACAAAATAACTGATTTATACTAGCATCAAGAATACAATTCTTGGCTGAAAATTTAGCCAGTAGGCGAATATTTATACAATGAAAATGAAAAACACTGGTTAAAGAAATTAAACAAAAATAAAAGGAAAGGTTTTCCATGCCCACAGATTGTAAGCATGCTACCTAAAATGATAAACAGATTCAATACAACCTCCATCAAAATTCCAAAGTCATATCTCACTGAAAAATAGAAAAAGTCCAAAAGTAAATATAAAACCACTGAAGACCCAAATTGCCAAAGCAAGAATAAGTATGGAGGATCACATGTTGTTTAAAATTATAGTATAAAATTATTATAATCAAAACATTATAGTATTGACTTAAAAATGAATATAGAACAATGGAATTCATTAAACCACACAAATATAACTACATGCATATTTGGTCAATTAATTTGCAGCAAGGTAACCCAGTATATATAATAAGAAAAGAACTATTTCTTCAATAAATGGAACTGGAAAAACAGAATCTCCCTATGTGGAAGAATCTAATTAGATGCTTATCATAAACATACTTTAAGAACTACTGAAAGTAGATTAAGAGTTAAATGTAAGAAGTGAAATTTTAAAACTCCTAGAAGAAAACATTCTGATTTGGTCTTGGCAACAATATTTTGGATTCAAAATCAAAAGCACAAGCAACCCAAACCAAAATAAAGAAACTATATTACATCAAACTAAAACTTCATGCAAAGCAAATGCAACAGTGAACAGAATTAAAATGTAATCTATAGAATGGGAGAAAAATTTTGTAAAACTCTAATCAGTTAATATCCAAAATATTTAATGAATTCACATACAACTTGTTATAGTTTGGATTTGAGGTGTCCCCAAAAAGCTCACATGTGAGACAGTGCAAGAAGATTCAGAGGTGAAATGATCAGGTTCTAAGAATCTTAATCCAATCAGTGATTTAATCCCCTGAGAGGGATTAACTGAGTGGTAGGATATGGTTGGAGGAGGTGGGAATTGGGGCTTGGCTTTAAGTATATATTTATATCTGGCGAGTGGAGTTTCTCTCTGCTTTCTGATCATCATGTGAGCTGCTTCCCTCTGCCATACTCTTCACCCATGATGTTCTGCCTCATCTCAAGCCCCAAGGAATGGAGCTTGCCTTCTATGCACTAAGACCTCTGAAACTGTGAACCCTCAAATAAACTTTTCCTCCTGTGTAGTTGTTCTGGTTGGGTGCTTTTAGTTACAGCAGTGTAAAAGCTGACTAAAACAAAGCTAGATCCCAAATGACAAATTACATGATTAAAAATAGATGAAGTTCCTGTATAGACTAGTGTTTTTAAAAATGACATACAAATGGCTGGTAAGTATATTAAAAATGTTCTCACCATCACAAAACGTGAAAATACAGATCAAACTCACAATGAGATTACAACTTCTACCTGTTAGAGTTGTTTTTATTTTATAAAAAGGTAACTGTTGATGCAGATGTGAAGAAAAGGAATGTTTGGCACTGGTAATATAAATTATAGGTATCATGGAAATAGTCTGGGGGTTTTTCCAAAAATTGCAAAACTACCATATGATGCAGCAGTCTCACCCAAGGAAATTTAGATCATTATGTCAAAAATATAACTGAATTATTGTATTCATTGCTGCTTTATTCACAAAGGCCAGGATATGAAAGCAACTTAAATGGCTACCCATTGATGAATAGATAAGAGGTATTTTTGGCCTTTAAATATAAGGAAACCCTACAATTTGTAAAGTTATAAGAATGGACATAGAAAGCATTTTACTATGTGAAATCGTCTAGACTATATAACAACAAAATGCTATCTGATTCCTAAGTGAAATCTAAAATAGATAACTTCATAGAAGCAGAAAGTGTAACTATGTTTCCCAGGGGCTTGGATATGGGGAAGAGGAACAGTGATGGTTCAAAGGTACAAAATTCAGTTATGCTAAATAAGGATTTTTTTAGACCTAGTATAATAATATTACTTATAGTTGACAATATTAAATTGTATCCCTAAAATACCTTAAAGAAAGGTTAATCTTGTGCTACACATTCTTGTAAAAGGAAAAAAATCTAATCATCATCATCATTATCATAAAAAAGGGTGTGATGGATCCTTGGCAGTTAATCTATATGCTGATGGTCTTGATACAGGTAACAGTTTCATGAGTTTACAGTTACTTCTAAACTCATTAAATATGTATATATTTTTATATGTCAATCATAATACTTAACTGTGGTTTAAAAATAACTTATTCAGCATTTCTACATTTGTTTTTACTTTTTAATTGTATCTTATAATACTGAATGACTGAAATTTTATCCGGAAAATATATATTTCAGTTTCTATGTACATTACATTTTTAATGAGCTGCAAAATATTGCATTTATGGTTAACCAATTTGAAAGCTTGACACTTTCATTTGCGTCTGCTCTGTGGATAATAATATTTTGACTTTAGGAAATATTTTTTCAACAGATCCCGTTGTGTTGGCACTGTCACAACATATTCTGAAAAATGTAATATGTGCATATTCTGATTATTTTCCTTTTAAGCGCATATTATATTATACACATATAATATATATTCCTTATATTAATTTCAGCTAATAATTAATTTGGTAGAATAATAAAACATTTAGTTCCAAGATTATTTTCCTACTTTTTGTGAGGGTTGGTTTGCCTTAGTATCTAGATATTCTGACAGATGAAATATTAGCAAGCAGTTTGTGTGTGTGTGCCTATGATTTCCATCAAGACTCCCTAAAGAGGAGCGTCATAAGATGTCTCATCTCTTCTTCATGTTGTTCTTTACTTAAAAATTCATATTTAACTCGGAGGGGGCTTCCATATTAGTAAGGAATGATGGTAAAAAGACATGTACCCACTGATAATCATTGAGCTGTTTTATCAATCATTGACTGCTGTTACCTGTAAGAGAGAAATAAAATATAACTTTCCTAGGGTTCTAGGAACCCAAAATTTTGGAGTGTTTTAATATAAGTAATTAAACTTAAAATTTGTTTGTGTATTGATATGCATTCAATAAAAGCATTATTTCTCAAATAAAAATAAATCAAAATTAAATTAAATAATATACAAAAGAATCAAACATTGTTCCTGGAAATTTGATTCATGTTTTCAACTTTTCAGAGTAACTGTCATATTAGCAGGGGTAGCAGTAACAGGAAGGTATAGGGACATGGGTTTCAGGTTTACAAATAATAGCTCATCTTAATATGATAGCTACACACATAAGGAAGTTGTGTTCAGCTTCAGATGACAGATTTATCAGACTTAATTCTTCCTTCTTCCATTGATTCTGCCATTGAACCAACAATTGAATCAGCAAAGGACCAAAAGAATTTTATTTCTTCTTGTGGAACAGAGCAGAGAAATACCATTTACTTTCTGGTTTGGTAATCATGATTAAGTTATATACGAAAATAACATGGAATAATTGCTCACAGCCAACTCTTACTACCTCAAAATCTTACAAACAACTTGGAAATAGAAAATAGGAAATAAAGAAAGAAGAAGGATGATGAACAAGAGAGGAGAAAAGTAGTTGAAGAGGAAGTAGAAGTAGACAGTATGAAGGCTAAAACTGAACCTGCTGGAAGGTGGATAAAGATTACAGTTGACTGTTATTTCAAAATTTCTCTTTTAGTTGCTCATCACTTCATGAGGAATCTGAATCTAGGAATGTATTTTGCACAGGGAAGCATCTGATAAGAAAACTAGACACAATAATGGAGTTTAAATAAAAGAGCTTATTTTGGAGCTGAAGCTTTTCCACATGGTAGCTGTGTAGCTATTCACAGGCAATTCAGTTTATAATAATAAAATATATATATACAGTAACTTAGCTTTTTATTTTTTTTTAAATTTTGGCAAACAGACTTAATATTCTAATGGACCTTAAACTCTGAATGTAGAGCAATAAGAATTCAGAAAACATAAATGATTCAAATTATATACTGCCATAATATTTTGGGGACTTAGTATACTGGGAACATAACAAAGAATCTCATAAAAATGTTGAGAAATAATATCTATGTATATAAATATAAATAATGAATTATTGTAACAATAAGGCATATAAATAATATAAAAATATTTACTTGAATGTTCCTTATTATTTTTCTGCCTATTCTTTATCACTTATTCTTGGAGTATGTGAGTTAATTTTGTTTACTAAAAGTATAGTTCTGTTTTATAACAAATCGTGGTAATGGATTCATGCAGACTTAGTAGGCTATTAAGAGAATTTCAAAGTCATACACAAATATTTTTAAATGCTTCAACTTTTTTTTAGAATCAAAAACATATGGTACTAAAAATGTACCTATTTACTTGTCACTGTGTAATAAAAATTTTAGTAAATGCACTAATCATAGGTACACAATTATTGAAATGAAATTAATATAAAATATATGTATTTTCAAAATGGTTATTAATTATTCCAACTATGGGAGAGTGTTGTTTTTTGTTCTGTTTTATGCCATATTTTATATCATAGTTCAAAGAGTTTTACTATCCAATGAATGCATAAAAATTTAATCCCAAATTACTTTCTATTGAATACCTCTGCTTCATTTACATAGGACCAGATTTCTAGGGAAAAGGTTTGTTTTGTCTTTTAGGGCCTATAAATGAAACTTGAAATGTGGTCAATATAATAATTGTTTCATATAAATATTTTTAAAATTCCCTGCTAGCAAAATTCCCAATAGCTAAACTGTGGAACCAACCTAGATGTCATTCAATAGATGAATGGATGATGAAAATGTGGGATATATATACAATGGAATACTATTCAGCACTAAAAGAGAATAAAAACACGACATTTGCAGGTAAATGGATGGAGTTGGAGAATATGATGTTAAGTGAAATTAGCCAATTCCAAAACCCCAAATGCTGAATGTTTTCTCTGATATAAGGATGATGATTCATAATGGGATGGGAGAGGTATGGGTAGTTTAGAGGAACCTTCAATAAAGCAAAAGGGAGGGAGGGAAAAGGAGGAGGTATGGGGGTAGGAAAGATGATGGAATGAGATTGACATCATTACCCTAAGTACATATATGAAGACACAAATGGTATAACTCTACTTTGTGTACAACCAGAGATATGAATAAAATTGTGCTCTATATATGTAATATAAATTGTAATGCATTCTGGTGTCATACATGACAAATTAGAATAAAACAAGTGGAAACATAATAATGTAACTGATTAAGTGAGATTGGAGGGATGAATAAAGGAATCCCAATACTTAAAAAAAAATCCATGCTATTTTAAAATCTTTATGTTGAATCAGTTTAAAGTGTTTATGTTAACATATGGGTTTTTACTGACATTTTTATAAGTCTGTTCTTAAACCATATGGAACACTGGGATTTATAAAACTATTTCACAGTTTAGTAAAATCAACTCAATTTACCCTCTCCAAAGATTTATTTTTTCATAATTTGTAAAATTAGACCTCAATTAGAAAAAAATAATTATCAATAACTAGGATTTTTAAATTTCATCTACAATATACAATGAGATTGAAAGTCATAATTTCCATCCTATGAGAAAAACTGGGAAACTGAAAAGTGGTGACTTTTCCTGGAACGAGGAATTAACCCTGTTTGTAGGACACACTGACACCTGCAAATCCAGAGATGTAGAACAATGCAGAGAATCACAGCTGAGATCTGCTGATGTGGAGGAAAAGCCACTGAAGCCAACAAGTTTAGGATCACTTACTTTCATGATAATTTTGATACATAGCTGGAGGCTGACTGTAGACTAGTGAAAAGTGACAAGTTCCTGGGGGCTGAATTCTTAGTGTAAGGCAGCATATTTTATAGCCTTCATCTGTAGAAGATCCCTGGGTTTTCAGGGTAAAGATCAGAGAAAAGTCCCACAGTGTTTCTCCCATAATAAAGTGGAAACTCTCAGAGTTGTCAATAGAACTAAGGCATGCTTTCCAAGGGAAAACACAATTATTATTGTTTCTTTAAAATCAGAGATATTTCACAGAAGTTATGCAGGGTGTTCCACCTACCACCTCTCTCCAGTCTTCCTATCCCATGTGAGTTGGTGGGGAAAGTGTGATGCAAGAAGAAACATTTGGGAGTGCCACAGACCAGAGATGTAGTCCCATTAAGAAACCAAAACTTAATATTATAAAATGCTTTTCATCCCCCACTTTTCACCAGCACACAATCAGAGCTCCAGCAGAAGAACCACAGATTACAAGCAGTAATTGCAAGATGTAGACTCTCTTTACAGGAAGCCCAAGCCAAGAGAGGAGATAAATCCTGGGTGTGGGAGGGATTTTAAGCTTCTAATCTTTGTAATTACCTCAAAGAATTAAAAGAAGTCCAATTTTTAACCCAGAATAACAAAAGTCTCCACAGTGAAGTCTCATTTCCTCATTTTTGCCTGATACAACATGTCTACCTTTCAAGAAAATCATTACAGAACACTGCAAAATACAAGAAAATTTGCAGTATGAAGAGTGGAAAAAAAACTGGTATCAAAATGAGAATTGGGTATGACATAGATGCACAAGTTATCAGGAAATAAATCATAACTGTAATAACCATAAATAGTATGTTAAAAACACTAATTCAAAACATGACAATAGGCAAAATCATGTAAGTAACATAAGTACAGAGCTTCATGAAAACTCTAAGAAATAACCAAAATTAAATACTGGACACCAAAAATGGTATATGAGGAATGTAGAATTCCTTTGATGTTTGCAAACTCAGCATAGCCAAAGAAAGAATCTGTGAGCTGAAAAATAGGTTAATGAAAACTTCTCAAACTAAACAGGTAAAAGTAGAAACACTGACTAATGACCAATAACCTTTCTAAAATTAATGAGAGATGCCAAATCCCAACCACTAAGCCAGGAAGCTGAAAATACCGAGTAAAACTTGAAAAATAAAAAAAGATAAAACATTATTTGTAGGTCATATATCATATTCAAAATATGAAAAAAACACAAGTTAATACCCTAAAAAATGAAATAAGTCAGCTGAAAAGAAAATGAAAGAAGAAAGCAAAAGCTTAACTCTGTACAGGCAAGGATGCAGAATTAGGACACATGTAAGAAGATAGTGGATGACTTATTAAGTTTTCAAAGTGAAAGATGAAAATGCCACTTTAAAATTCTGTGCTCATTGAAATTATCCATCAAAAGTGAAACAGAAATAAAATCGAGCTCCAGTGTACAAAAACTGAAGAGATTCATTACAAGCCAACCTGCCATGCACGAATGTTAAGGTTTTCTTCATGAAGAAACAATAATAGGTGAGAAACTGAGATCTATGAAAAGAAGGCAATAGTTTTAGTAATATAAAATGTGCATATATTCATATATTTTTAATTGCTCTAAAAAGTATCTGTTTGCTTAAAGTAATAACAGTAGCAATGGTATAGATCAGTAAAATGAAACAGCAATGTCTCAGAGATTGCAGACAGGAATTGTGAGTCCTGAGCCATACCTGCACTGCATGGGGAATGAGGTAATGCTAATTGATGGTGAACACATATATATAGCAGTCACTAAAGAAGAAAGAAAGAAGAACTAAGAGTTCTAAAATGGAAGACTCTGGCTATAATGCAAACAAATGCAATAAAATATATCAATAATCTTTTGTTAGTTTCTCATATAAATAAACAAAACTAAGGGCAGAATTTGGATACACAATTCAACACACTCTCTAGAAGAAATCCACTTTAAGTGTTAAGACTATGATAGGTTAAAGTTAACAGGATGAAGAATGATGTACTGTGATGACATTAGTCAAAGGAGAGCTGTTGTAGCTATATTATTTGCAGAAAAAAAAAACAGACTTCAGAAGGAAAAGTATTAGGAATAAAGACAAGTATGACATTATGCTAAATGGGAAAATTCTTCAAGAAGATAGTCTTAAATGTGTTTGTACCTTGATAACAGAATGCCTGAAAAACATGACAAAAACTGAGAGGGTGGAAAGAAAACATCATTGTGAACTCATGTTAGTCTGACATGCATACATACAGTGCTATAGCTTAGACAAGTGTCTCCAAAAAACCTCATGTGTTAAAGGATTGGTCCCCAGCTTGTGGTGCTGTTATTGGACAATGGTGGAACCTTTAAGATACAAAGCCTAGTGAGGGGTCTTCTGGTCATTGGGAGCATTCCTTTAAAAGTATTATTAAGACCCAGCCCCTTTCTTTTCTTCCCTCTTTCATATCCTGGCCATGAAGTGAACAGTTGTGTTACATGCTACTGCCACCTTATCACAGGTGTCAAAATGACAAGACCAAGCAATCATGAACTAAACCTTTCGAAACTTTGAGCCAAAAAGAACCTTCTGCTTTACAAAAATCTTAGGTATTTGTTATAATAACAGAATGCGACCTAACACATAGATATATGTATACAGACAGGTCAGTATATAACCATATATCTCTTTGCCCTATAAACCAAGAGGAACTTTAACCAATGACATCTCTTTAGCAACATGAATACCCAAATTTCAGAACTTGGTTTCTATTACTATTCTTCAATGAAATGACCAGGGATTCTTTGGAAGTCAGTCCTACTGATTTTAGGACTAAAAGGGGAAATGTATACAGTATGCATGGAGCATATTCTAAGGTTAGAAAGTAAGTCTCTAAATATCAAAACCCACACACTGATTATGACAAAGGGACAGAAGTCAACTGAAAGAGCACCTGATGACCACTGTAAGAAGCAAAACTCATGACAAATACTGAACTACAATCTAAAATAAAGTAAATGTGCACAGATCTTTGCTGATATTAATAAATGAATGAATAATTAGAAAGTAGAGGAAAGACAATATTCTGTTTAGAAGAACTCCAAACAATTCACAAAGATATCACTCCTTCAAGGATATGAAACGTAACACCTCAGAAGTATGAACTTTATTCCTTATCTTCAAAGAGCAGACTATAGAAATGGAGGGAGGAGGAGCTACTATGCAGTGCAGAAACCTGACAACACTAACTATAGGCAGGGCATTCAGGCCAATATCAACAGTGGAAAGTCATATTTACATTTCATAGCATTGAAATGATGTGAGCAGATGTTGTGTTTGTGATCTACCTCCTCAAATCAATGCCCCAATATATTCATGAGAAAAACATCAGGCATTCCACAAAATACCTACTTTTCATAAATTTTCCAAACTAAGAAAGTAAGAAAATGTCTCAAGCAAAAGGGACCTAAAGAGACATGACTACTAAATGTAATGGGAAACTCTCTATGAGACTCTGTTATAGAAAAAAATCAACATGAGGGAAAAAAGTAAGTAAATCTAAATAAAGTATGGTTTAATTAATAACACAAACACTGGCTTATTAGTTGTGACAAACACACCATTATTTATTGACAATAACAGAAACTGGATGTAAGTACACAAAAACTCTCTACATTCTATGCACTTAGTACCTAAAATGAGGAAAACTGACAGACCCAGATTTACATGTTAGTCATTTTCTATTACTTGGCTTGAGTGGTAGTTGTATGACTGTATCCACTTTGTAGAGATTCATTAAGATTTATGTGCAAAATTTCTATATTCGATGTGGCCACAACATTTTTATAGCAGATCAGTTTACAGTAACCAATCTAGGTGCCCTTCAATAAATTAATGAATAAATTAATGAATAAACAAATGTGGTATATATATGTATATAAACATACATATATTAATATACATATATATATACCACAATGGAGTATTGCTCAAATGTCAGTATTATGACATTTGCCAGCAAATGGTGGATTTGGAGACTATCACACTAAGTAAAATAAGCCAGTTCCAAAAAACCAAAGGTCAAATGTTTTCTCTGATAGATAGGTGAGAGCTAACCCACACTAAGGGGTGGGAAAAGAATAGAAGTTCAGTAGATTAAACAATGGGGAATGGAGGTAGTGAGGGAATATAAACAAAGGAAATACAATGAAATTAAATTTGACATGGTTTTCCCATGTACATATTGGAAACAACACAGTTAATTCCATCACCATGTACATCCATAAAAATAAGATTATAACTAGAATAAGATATATTCCATGCTTGTATAATTATATCAAAATATATCCTACTGTCATGTAGAGGGGTTCGAGGGGAAGTAAGGGGTCATGGAGTTATTAATGATGGTGGAATGTGATGATCATTATTATACAAAGTACGTGTATGAAGACACAAATTAGTGTGAATATATTGTGTATACAACCAGAGATATTAAAAATTGTGCTCTATATATGCAATAAGAATTGTTATAATCTCAGCTGATAAAGAAAGGTTGGTGGAAATCTACAGAGAACTTAGATGCTCTTGCTTGCAGGAAATCCTAGAAATGGTGGTGAGAAGAAACCACAAATTGATTTGGGAATTTGAGAATACAGGAGACCTGGGCCACTACAGGATTTCATGGAAGATCCTGAAAAATCCACGAGATGCCAGAGTAGAAATCAGTGGTAAGCAGTCAACAGATGTTGGGGTTGTTGTTATAGATTACATTTGTCATGGGAGGAGGTTCAAATTTGCCACCCACATTGGAGAAAATTAAGTGGCATCTAGGTGGCAGAGGGCAAGGAAGAGGAGGAGGAGGAGGAGGAGGAAGACTGCAAGAATGCAATTAGTGAGGATAAGATGGAACAAGAGATATAGCTCAATTGGTAGAGTGCTTACTTCACATGCACAAGACATTGGGTTCTATCTCCAGCAACACAAGGGGGAAAAAAAAAAGATGCAATGATAATATCTCTGCCCACATCAGTTTTTCTTTCTGCTGACCCAACACACCTTCACTCTCCCACTTCTCTTCCTGCCCTACCCAGTATTGCTAGTAAGCTATTTGACCTGTATAGAATTCATTTTCAATGGATCAAAACTGAATTTTAACTGGTCATCAGAAATTGAGTTCTCAATAAAAAAATCATAATAAGTAACAGGGGCAAAAAGAATTTTTCCCCCAATCTGAATGCACATGCTATGACTTCATACAAAACTGTTTCTAGCATCTGTAATTTAAAAAAATCCCATGGCAATGTGTGCAGTGGAGATCACTGATTTTATGCTTCCCTAAAACTTGATATTCTTAATCTCAAAGTTATAGTGTCAAAGAGGCAGTAGCTCAAAACCTGGAGGGAATGACAACTAGTGAAGTGGAAGAAACTACAAACCTCTTTGGATCTGCCCTTTCCCTAAAGTTGATACTGTGTTCTTACTCTGAAGAGACCTCCTGCAGACTTTAAGATATATTTTGCTTTATAGCAAGGATTAGAACTCCAATTAAGCAGCTATCTTGCCAGAAGTCTAACATACTCAGTAGGAACTCATTGATGCAATGGCTAGCCAGTCAGGTGCATATGCAAGCTGGGTCAAGTCAGCTTGTACAGTGTAGCGGCCCCAACCTGGAAATTTGAGTTCAAGTTCCATTTCTGCTACTAATTAGCCAAGTGACCTTGAGAAATTGACTTATCCTTTGTGAACTTTGATTTCTTCTTTTGTAACATTGAGATTAGATGGACTGTAAAGTTCTTTTTATCCAGAGAAACACTCAGATGATATTTTTTTTTTCTCCAAACACAACTACCATATTCAGTCCAAATCTGTTCTAAAACATTGATCTCCTAACAAGGTTGGCTTCTGCTACTTATCTGGCTGGAACATCCTTACCTCAAGCACCAGCTTTTAAAAGGATTTAAATACAGTATTATTCCTGAAAAGTGTGCCTTTGGCAGCAGCCAAGAGAAATTGCAAAGCAAAATTAGATTTGTGCATATTTTGCTGAAGAAGAACACCTCTTTTCCTCTGTGTCCAAGCTTTTAAATTTTCAATTTTTGCCTCCACTAGCCAAAGGAAACTAAACATCCTGTAATTATTCAGTGAAAATGCAAATGTTGAATAGAAAAATCTAGACAGCTCCAAGATTTCATAAAAACAGGAGGATTTTGTTGTTGTTGTTGTTTTAAGCATATATAAGTTTAAATTTAGGATACTGTCTATAACATTTCAACTGCAATAAAAGATGAACAGATGAATTGAAGGGTACTTAAAATGAACATATACATAAAACACTTTTTAAATGTGTACCTAGAGGAATTAAAAAGGTACAGGATTTAAACTGCTTTCAGATTCTTAATATTTATGGTTTAGAGTGATATCACGTCCTTCTCTCTTTTTTCTATTCTCTTTCAAGGTGATTTCATCCATTCATTCCTGAGATTAAGTAATTTCTTTAATTTATGCTACTTAATTTTAAATCTGAATAACAAAGATATGCAATTGTACTTGGCTATTTCAGATGAAGATTATGAGACATAAGGTGGATTATAAGCTCACTTTCAGTATTTCTACCTCCTCTTTATGCTTCCTACCTTAGGAAATGGCAGAACCACATCCCAAACACTCATACCAGAATCAAAAAGTTAGTGTCAAGTATGTTGTTCTCCTCATTTCTATATCCAGTATATCAGTGGACCTTATCAATCCAATTTCTAAAGTAGGTCTTAGATGGATTCTAGCACTAGCTTTTAAAAGGATTTAAACACAGTCTCTTCACCCAGATTGTTCTATCATAATCCAAGCCATAAATTTCTCACACTAGGTAAACACATATATATCATTTTATAACTTAGGATGAATAATTAATTTATCTAAAATTTAAAAGTAAGTCTGTTGCTTCCTATTTAAATATTTCAATGTTCAGTCACTATATAAAAATAAGCATGAAATTTAAGTTTAAGTATTAGGTACTCTTTATTATAGGATGTACTGCTTAATCAACCTCATGCTGCACAATTTCCAAATCCATTCATGAACTATTTCCTTATTAACTTTTTCAGTTTTTAAAGCATTCTAAGCTCTTTTTTTTTTTTTTTTTTTGGCTCATAGATTGTTTACCGGAGGTAACCTTCATTTGCAAGATGCCCCGATCTCCCATTTGCTTATTTTTCTTTCTTATGTTTCAACTCAAATATTATCTTTAACAGAGCTTTACCTGAAATAAATTTTGTTCTTCTCATGCCTTTATTTTTCTATTCTATCCCTTTGTTTTCACCTTTTCAATAGTGATAAAATATAGAACCACCCTGTCAACAATTTATTCACTTGTCATCAATTTTTGCCTCTAAAGCATAAACTCTCCATATAGCTAGATTATACCTATCTTATTCATTGTTGTGGTTCTTAACTCATCCAATTGCCTTGTTGGTTTGAGGCACAATCAGCAGTCATTCAGGTTGACGTTAACTACTCCTGGCATTTTTATCTGAATATGTGGGACTCAGGTAACAATGAGAAAAGGGACCTATAGAACAGATGTGGGAAATAAACATGTGGAGATACATAAATGAGAAGGCTGCTGCTTAACTTCTAAGAATGCAAGGGGGAAAAACAGTAATAGGCAATGCCATCAAGTTATCTGCAAGCCTAGCCGTCATGCACTATTTGAAACAAGAAAAGTACCTCTCTGTAAAACAATCCAGAACCTTCTAGGATTCCTCATGGACTGCCTTCACAATCTGATGGCAGTATTGATACAGAGAGAAGGAAATAACAGAGGCACATCAGTTTCCTCATCAGTATAAACAGACCAGGATTATTTACTGTTTGAAGTGTCAGAACAAATTTCCTCATAAGTTTTCATTTACACGTTTTCACTGACAGCAGAACAATATCAGCATTATTTCCACTAAGACTGGAAAATGAAAGTAGATATTAGAAACACATGCATGGGAGTTTAGAAAATAAACAAGCTCCAGGAGTCGATGGCTATCAACAGTTCACATGCCCTTTGGAGAGGATTCAATCTATGAAAAGAGGCTTATCTAGATTGCAAAATCTTTTTGTACAGTTCCCGGGAAATGAAAGTGTTTGACCACTCCCCGGGCAGAACTTTGCTTCTCGCTTTCAGCTACCCTGAGCACTGACCTGTTCCCATTCTTTAAAGCCTCTGTGAATGGGAGAATGTCATGATGTTTACACCTTAGAGGGAACTGTGAGCTGCTCAACATTTTCAGAGCCTCTAGTTTGCAATTTCCCTTTATGGTGGATTGTCCAATAATCCAGGGTTTCCAGTTTCCCTGCCAACAAATTCATATAAAGCTGCTCTGCACTTCAAAAGGGTTGTGCTTTTGTCATAACCAGGCTTCCAAGGTTGTACAGAATATACATGTGAATTTGAGTTTGCATGTGTGCATCTTTCTCTGTGTTTGAATATACACAGAAACAATGAAAGGAAACAAGTTGCATTAAGCACATTTTGTATGTGTAGTTTCCCTTTGATTCATTAGCACACTCTATGAAGTAGGTATTAATATTTCCTCAAGAAATATAAAATATAAACAATTTCCTCAAGAACTATAAAAATATTGGACATTATATATTTACACAATTCAAACATCCTTGCTCTCAGTTGACATACTATGTAAATTTTATATTTTTATAGAAAGTAGTAATCTATATAACCAATGTAATTTCAAGTTTGATTTTTTAAAATTTCTGAGATACTATTTGCACATTAATTAATTTCAATGCACAGGTAGGATTTTAGACTTTAGCCAGTCTCTTTCAAAATCAAAGTCAACTTTTTTTTTTCTCTTTGTTCTTTTGGGAAAGAATAAATGACAATTTTCCTTTTATTCAACTATCAATTGAAAGACATTTGTTTCCAATTTTGAACAAATATGAATAAAACTACTAAATTTATGCAGGTTTTCTTATGGATATCTTTTCATCTCATTTGGGAAAATATCAATGTTATTACTAGTACTTAAGGTAAAATTGTTTAGTTTTGTATAAAACTGCTGAAAGTATCTTGCAATGTGCCTGTACCATTCACCATTCCTACCAGCAATGGATATACACTGTCAGTGTTTTGAATTTCAGTCACGGTAATAAGTGTGACAGATAATCCCATTCTTGTTTTTATTCAAAATCCTCTAATGACATATGAAGTTGAAGGTCTTTTCAAATTCATGTTTGCTATCTATATATCCTCATTATTACTATTAATGTTTGCCAAAGATCATTTGATTATTTTTTGTGTGGGTCTCATGTGGCTCTCTCTTTTATTTCACTGATTTATTTTCCTATTATGTTTTAATGTAAATTTTTTATTTTTATATGACAGCAGAATGCATTACAATTCTTATTACATATATAGAGCACCATTTTCATATCTCTAGTTGTATATATATAGTATATTCACACCAAATCATGTATTCCTACATGTACTTTGGGTGGTAATGATCATCACTTCCACCATCATTAATTACCCCATGCCCCCTCCCTTCCCCTCCCACCCCTCTTCCCTATCTAGAGTTCCTCTATTCCTCCCATGCTCATGTCACACTGCCCTTGATTTCTACAGCTTCACTGTAAATCTTGAGACTGGGCAGGGTCAGCCTTGCTTCTTCCCATTGGCTATCTCAGTCATTTGCTTTTCCACATAAAATTTAGAATAGGTTAGTTGATATAAGTAAGTTGCTGCCTTTCTATTAGGACTGCACTGAATTTATTGATCAAGTGAGGCAAAAATGGCATCTTAATGATATCTTTTCCTATCCATAAACAAGGAGTATCTTTCCATTGAATCAGTTGTTTGATTCATTAGTGTTTGGCAGTTTTTCTTATCTATATCTTGTATATATTTTGTTATATTCTTTAAGACATATTTAGTTTTTGGAGGTACTAATGTAAATTGTGGTTTTTTTTTAAATTTTAAATTTCAGTTGTCTTTTGATGGCATATAAGAAAGCATTGACTTCTGTCTCTTAACCCTATAGTCTACAATTGTACTATTAATACTCATTAATTCTGGAAATATTTTTGAGATTTGCTACTTTAAAATCATGTCATCGGCAAACAAGATAATTGTATTTCTTACTTCCCAGTATATGCACCTTCTATTACCTTTTCTTGTATTTTTGATTTATCTAGATTTTCTACTAACAGGGAGTGACTCAGTGTGGTGACAAGGATCAACCCTAAGTTCCAAGTCTTACAGGAGAATCATGTAGCTCCTCACCAATAATGACCATCTTATCATGTTCTAATTTGAAATAGATATTCTTGATGAAATTGGAGAAGTTTTCCATTCTTTTTTTGTGATTTTGTGATAAATATGTGTTGGACTTTGTCAAGTGCCTTTTCTCCATCTATTGAAATAATTACATACTTTTATTCTTGAGCTATTAATATATAATGAATTATATTCTTGTTTATTGTTAAACCAGTCATGTATACATGGAATAAATTTCACTTAGTAATAAAGCATAATTATTTTCATACCTTTTTTTTCATTTTGCTGATAGTTTTCAGGATTTTTATTCTATCTGCATGAGAAATATTTGTCTGTTTTCATTCTTTTGATATCATTGTCTTATTTTTTTTTAATTTTTTATTTTTTTTATTGGTTGTTCACAACATTACAAAGCTCTTGACATATCATATTTCATACATTAGATTGAAGTGGGTTATGAACTCCCAATTTTACCCCAAATGCAGATTGCAGAATCACGTCGGTTACACATCCACAATTTTACATAATGCCCAATTAGTAATTGTTGTATTCTGCTACCTTTCCTATCCCCTACTATCCCCCCTCTACTCCCCTCCCATCTTCTCTCTCTACCCCATCTACTGTAATTCATTTCTCTCCTTGTTTATTTTCCCATTCCCCTCACAACTTCTTATATGTAATTTTGTATAGCAATGAGGGTCTCCCTTCATTTCCATGCAATTTCCCTTTTCTCTCCCTTTCCCTCCCATCTCATGACTCTGTTAAATGTTAGTCTTTTGTCTTATTTTGAAATTGGAGTAGTACTGACTTCATAGAGTGAGTTAGGAAGTACTTCATCTGCTTCAACTTTCTGGAAAATATTGTAGAGAATTTGCCGCAGTCCAGCTGCAGCAAAATAACCGGGGAGTGACGAACAACTTGTGTACTTTGATACAGCAGGAGTGGGAGCCATTTATTGTAGGACAGGAGGGGTATATATATACATTCCACACAGCTTATCTTAATTAACATAAACTAGATACAGCAGTCAACCAATAAGGAATCTCCACACTTAATGGCTCACTGGCGTTACTTCACAAACCACTCCCTCTGGCAAAATGCCAGGCAACATCCAGACTTGTTTACAGACTCTAGCAAGAATTGATAATCATATTTCTTAAATGTTTGATAAAATTCACCTATGAAGCCACCTGGATGTGATAACAGAAATTGTGTATTAATTCATATTGTTGTATTTTATTATTTCAAAAATGTTGTATCATATTTCACTTTCAAAAATCTTCTAAAAGTAAATCAATTATAAAGGAGTTTGAAAAAGTGAACAGAAACAAATGGAGGAAGAAATATATTTTCTCCACTGAAAGATAAGTGTCTTTGGCAAAAAAGCAAATAGTTTGGGCACACACATATATACATTACCTGGGCCAGATTCTCTGATTACAACCTTTCAAGTCTGTTCATTTCCTATAGGATGAACACTAACTTTGCCTTGACCTACGGGTTCCTACATGATGTGCTCTGCCACCCTCTCACAATGCATCCTGTGTGGTCATCCTCTCTCTTAACTCTTACCCATCATTCTCTCAAACCTACCAAATGCCCCTCTGCAAAGCTTTCTGACAGTAAAAGTCTATAGGGCTTTTGTGTACGAAATAATGCGCCTTGTCCTCTGTCCAATATCCACTTCTATGCTTTGGTGTTCTTTATTTTCCTGTGGTAAACTTTCCTTCTTAAGCCTTAATTAGTCTCCTATTTTAAATTATCCTATGAACCTGACTACTCTTCCTTCATAGATTTTTTTTTTCAATCTGTACTCACATACATACCTCTGTTATTATATTAACTAAATATTTGTGTCCTCTGCAAAAGTACCAAAGGTACCAAAGAAAATTTAAAAACTAAATTTATTTTATTATTTATCATCTATATCTAAGATGTTGTGTAGGGCCTAGCATGAAGCAGTTGCTATAAGAACAAAGGAGTGAGCACAAGAGAACATATGCTATGAATACATTTAGGTAGATACAATCATAATATAAATTCATAGTGACTTTTCTAGTCACATCATAATAATATCCTCTTTTTGAAGATATAATTCACATAAAGTATAGTGCTTCTATACTACATCAAATTTTCTTACGTAGAAATCTAACATTTAATATATTGAGAAGAAGGGCTTATTAATGAAGTAAATAATGTTATGTTTTATTTTGAGGCTGTGCCTCACCTCACTTATTTTGATCTTCTCATTTCTTCCTCAGGAAGTTTCAGTTCTATTGAGTGAATATTTTGAATCATTTGTTAGAAGAGTAGAGATAAAAATGCAGTGACGATTGAAGGGAGGGGAAATCAAAATCCTTTTCGGTAAAAGATGAATAAATGAAATAAAAAGTATGAGACATGCATCAGTAGAGAAATGTGTCATAATAGACACAAAATCCAATAGCGCTTCATTTGGTATTAGGCTGCAGTATATTCTCTGTTGTATTTAGGTTTAAGATTATACTATAATGTGTTAAACCTGCTCCATAGGTAGTTTTTGACAGAGTCTGATATAAAACAGATAGTAAAACCATTTTCAAAATTGCTGTGATGTTTGTTAGACACTCTTAGACCATCACAGTGCATTTTTCTTTTCTAAATCACACAGCGCTGCTCGCTGAATCAGTACATTTAAAATGAGAAAGGAATAGATAGTGGTTTGCCACAGCTGCTCTCATCATATGGATATACTCACTGTGAGAATATATTAGTGGACTAGACCAGAGAGAAAAATAGTGGAGGTGTTATTAATACCTTAATGAATAAGCAGAAACAGTCTAAAAATAAACTGCTAAAAGATAAGCCTGACCTTATACTCTAAAATGGCATTCACTTTGAAAAGACTAAATAATTTCCTAATCATTGTGGGTTTTCAATCAATTTGTTATTTCAACCTCATGATACCCGCATTATTGGCAAGGTAAAGGCTTTAGACATCTTGGTGCCAATCCTTATCAGAATATCTGAATGGGCAACCTTTCATTAAAGAGGAAACTTTCACAAATGTAAGTCAACCTGGGTTTAAAAACTTCTCTAGAAAGTCTAGTAAAGTTAAAATGGGTATATGTGTGTGTCTGTCGGGTCACTCAGCATGAATTCGGATGGCAATTAAAAGACCACACAAACACAGAGATGGGGATCAGGATGACTCTGAGACCTCAGGTGTCAGTTCCCACCTGGAGGGTAAGGGAGGCGAGAGGCAAGAGAGAGACAGTGCACCCTGAACCCCTGTTTTTATTAGGGGAAAGACATTATATAGAATGTTACATTCAAATAAGGCAAGGGATTGTGTTACAACAAACAGGGCAGTGTAGCACAGTCTCATTAGGTGATGCCCAATCCCAGAGCTGCACTTCCTTGCTGAGTGAAGGTTAAGTCCCACTTGTTTAGGACTGCATGCAATGCCAGTTCCACAGCCCCATGACTCTAGGCTAAGGAGACATGCTCAGCTCCTGTTCAGGGAAGCCCTCACTCACTCTATCTATCTATCTATCTATCTATCTATCTATCTATCTATCTATCTATCTATCTATCTATCTATCTATCTAATAGAGCTACAAGATACCAGCTGTCTAAAACAGGTAGTGTCTTTTTAATTTGTTATTATTCTCATTCTTCTAAAATGACTAATTAGTTACATTTTAAATCTAAGAATCCATGGAAAATTTTTTCACAGTGAAAAAATGATACTGGGAAGCAACAGTTCATTTGTTCTAAAGTGGAGTTAGAGGTCAATCAAGGTTAAATGAGTTTGATAAAGTCACATGGCTAGTTAGAAATAGGTCCTTTACTGAAACTCATCTCCCCTAAAGCGCTCAATAATGCTATTCAACTTATGCTGTAACATTATCTCTTCATATTTAGGACATAAAATGGATTCATTTGAAGTCTTTTTCCTTGAAATGGCAGCTTAATTCTTAATTTTGGATCCTCATAATTGACCCAAGAGATATGGAGACAAAAATTTTAATTTAGAAGAGAAAACAATGTGTACATGCAATGAAATTTCTCAGACATAGGGATATCTATGTTATTGGGCAAAGAAATATTGATAAAATTCCTATATATAAGTTTAAAGAAATTAAATAATATAATAGCCAGTTTTATCTTTGCAAATGACATGCGCTAAAACCTTGAATTTTAAAAAATTCCCTTATAGTAACTATTCTTAAAGATTTAAATCCCTAACTGCATGGACTGTTAAAATTACTTGAGGGAGAAAGTTTTGTGTCTCCTTTGCAGTTTTACAAATCCTTTATTATTCTTGTCCAGAGCAATGTATTTTCAAGTCAATAAAGTTTGGCCATAATCCCTATTTACCTTGGTTTCTTCAATTAAATTTTTGTTTATTTTATCTCTATCATTTTTCTTGTATATCAATTAAAGTTAAGAGATAAAAAAAAGTCTACATGAAATATTCTGAAGTTTATATATTTTCTATATTATTTTGCTTTTATTTGGCTTATGAATTTTTCAAAGATAAGTTTGAAAAGCTTACATGGGGCATAGTATGTTGATCAAGGGAAGATTGCTTGATTAAACTCTGACTTTACCATTTTTTAGATGATTATTTGAGGCTAGTGATAAAAGAACTCTGTTGTGTCACTTTATTTTTACAGAAGTGGATGCTATTGCCTAGTTTAAATTCTGAGAAGGATATCAGTAAATATTTGTTTATAGCACTTGGAAAAGTACCCTGTACATAGATTCACTAAAGTAGCTATCCCCTGCATGAAAGAAAGTTCTCCAATGTTCCATTTTTAAATTCAGACAATCATATGTCTACTGAAGAATATCAGGATAAGGATGATGATGGTTATGGTGATGATGACAAGGATAATAACCAAGAGCAATGGATAAGAAAGGAGCAGAGGAAAGTGGATAGAAAAAGAAGGATGAGAGGGAGAGAGACAGATTTTATTTTAAATCTCTCAGATGATTGAGAATAATTACATTATCCCTTTCATGTACATATTTAAATTCACATTTTATAAATGAAGAAAAGGAAACTTAGTATGGTGATTTTAAAATATGCTCAGTGAATACTTGATATACCTTCCTTCAAAAGTTAAAACAATTTCCCTTCCCTTAAATTGCGATAGATTTAACAATTCTCTTGCAATAAGTAGAAGGTAAAATACATGTGGCTCTATGAGACTAGCTCATAACAGAAACTGAGGCTTCTCTCTTACTGTCATTGGCAAGGAAATAGGACCTCCAGTTGACAGAGTCAGACACCCTGCCACCTCTACAGCCTTCCTATTGCAAACTAATGAGAAATCCCAAACCAGAATGTCAACTAAGCTACTCAAAATTACAACACCCAGAACCATGATAATAAATATTTTAACCAACAAATGATTTTCTTTGCATTTATTATATAGCAAATGATAGCAAATACAGGTTTATACATTTTGTCTATCTTACTGAGCTACTGAATAGAAGAATGATACTTAAGTCAGTAATATTTGACTCCAAAAGTCCAAAAATTCTTCAAAACAACAGGAAGTCCTTTCTGAAAAGTTTTAAGTACAAAAAATATCCTGGAGCTAATCATCTTTGGATAAGCTATTCCTCACTGATATTCCAACTCTTAAAAGAGCCAGAGTCTTTCCTGTCATTTCCACATTGCTTTCAGAGATGGAATTCAAAAATCTGGGTGGGAATACTATTTACATCTATAATTGAATCATTTTTCATTATCATCAAGAAGAAAACAAGCAAAAGGAAAATTCAAAATATTTTCCCATTGCTTTCAGTATGTATTCCCCAAATTATCAATTATTACTGTTTATTGTTGGTATTTTAATTAAAATTTTCCCCTTAGGAATATTCTCCTCATTCTTTTTATCACAATGGACCTGAGTCATATCAAAGTTATGAATTATTTGGAAAGCATATACAATTTTGGACCATCTGGTCATCATCTAATAATCTCATCACTGAGGAACACACAGAGTGCTTTCCACCTGTCCAAGGGGAAGATATGATATTAAAATGCATTAGCATGCCTTTAGCATTGCATTACTGTCTGCCACCCTGACTTCTTGTCCCAACTTATCTTCTCATCCTTCAAGTTCCTTACCGTGACTTGTCCTAGTCACAGTTTCCCAAATCTCTTCATTCCAGTCACAAATAATTTTGTCCTTGTCTTTCAAAACTCTTCGGACTTGAACATGCTGCCCTATATTTCAGAAAAAAAAAAAAAACACTTACCCCTTCTTTCTAATCAATTAGATTTCATTTGTCTTTCCGGATTCAGCTCCACTGCTCTCTCGATTATGAAGACTTTTTATTCTTCTAAGCATACAAACAATACATTTTCTGTATATTCATCAGACCACATTCATGATCCTAATATAGCCTATTGCCAACCTATGTCTCACTTATTTCTATTTTTATGTACCTTCTGCTTAAGAATTTGAGATACTTATTCCTTAATTCTGTCTAGAAAGGCACAAAACTATTTTAATCTTTTTACTCTATTTATTTTTTAAGATTAAAAATTTTCCATCCCAACTGTGCTAGCCATGCTATTTTATCAATCAACTGAAGTATAAAGCAAGACAAGTTGCAGATACTGGCAATAACCCAGTCATATATTAATGAAAGCCAAGGTAATAGACTTTTACAAAAGGGAGGCGGCAGGGGGAACTAGATCCATTAGAAAAGAATCTTAGAGTGTTATAAGGCTGGTTAAGATTGTCTAAGTGCATGAATAGATATTACTACCCAGATGTACAACTTGAGTGTTTTCTGTGTGTGTTGCTTTTAGAAAACCCTGTGTTAACATAGTAGAAAGACAGAAACAGGCTTCTGTGAAACAAATCACTCAGAGTAAGAGAAATCCGGAAGCACATCTCCAGATCCATCTGCAAGTCTGGATGTTAGAGAAAATGGTTGGCAATTACATTGCAAGGTTATATGTATTTGACCAACCTCTGTGCCAAATTGCCTGTGTACTTAGGAATAAGAGGGTTACTGCAAATGGAAAATACCATTTTCTTTCTCTTTTTTTAAACCAGATTGAAATGTTTCTGAGCCAGAACGCATTTCTGTGCCTTACTTACTTGAGAATCTTAGATAATGCCTATGAAATGCAGAAAATATTGTTACTTGTGCTGATGGTAAGTTGGGCCCTGATTGGTGATTCAACAGAAATAAAAACCTTACTTTCCAACCATCTTCACCAGGTCACAACACTTAGAGGTGAAGCAGCAAATGAAGGAACATGAGGATAAAATCCAAACAGGAGGAAGAAAAATGTTTCTGAATCAATTTCCAGGTTATTGAACCATGATGTCAGCTTTGCTCTATTTATTTTCTGATTTCTTGTCTGGTGGACAGAAGAGAGGTGCTTCTGTCCAAGGGTTCAGGATCCAAAACCCCTCCGCCAGGAATTTTTTTTTTTTTAACTAATTACTGATTTTACATTAGTATTTATGAAGTCATCACACACACTCTGGACTCCATAGGAGACTTTACTTTCATCTAGTCACAGGGCATTTTTCTTTTGATGTGAAATGTTGCATTTCCATCCTGGTAAGAGAATTCAGTCACCGCACATAAGGGAAAAGGTGGGTCAGATGGTTGTCTCTCATAAAGCAATAGCACCTCCAAGGCTTCCAAATGTTTGCTTTATAAACTACCCTCAGCCTGTCACTTACAATTTCCGTTTTCATTGTAAATCAGCAGCAAAATGTGCCGACTGTCTGTGTTGCAGTAAAACACAGCTGTTTCCATTTGCTCTCCTATCAGTTTCATTCTCACATCATTCTGCATTGGAATGGAATTGAATCATTTCATCTCCAGGACACGGAGTTTTCTGTAGCTTAGTAGCAGGCAGGCTGCAGTCCTTAATTTCACTTCCCTTTGTGTTTCCCTATAGCCTAGAAGTGGGACTTTTTAGTTTCTAACTGTGGTATTTGTAATAATGGAATGTATCATCTTGAGTACAAATAAAACAAACATCCAACTCCTTCTCATCCTAACACAAAATCAAAAGAATGTTTCCTTAGGTCTCAATTTTACAATGTGGAAAGACTCTTTAATTCAGGTAATGGTACAAGGGAGTGTTACTTTCTAAGATCAGAAAAGAAATGCAGCTTGTATGCATAGTGCACACAGTAGGAAAGGCAAAAATGGAATGTGAATTGTGTTTGCATCGTTTCCAATAAGCAAAGGCTTGGTTATTATTATTTTAAAATAAGGTGTTTATAGGTTATTTTAGATATTAATACATTATCTCTGCCAGGTGCAGTGGTGCACACCTATAATCCCAGTGGCTCAGGAGGCTGAGGCACGAGAATCATGAGATCAAAGCCAGTCTCAGCAACAGTGAGGCCTAAGCAACTCAGTGAGATTCTGTCTCTAAATAAAATACAAAAAAATAGTGCTGGGGGTGTGGCTCAGTAGTCCAGTGCTCCTGAGTTCAATCCCTGTTTACCCCCTCACTCTCCGAAAAAAAACCCAAAAAACAAACAAAGTAGAAAACATTATCTCAGTTGATTCTTTTAATTCTACTGAATTAGACAATTATTATTAAATAAACCTTCCATCACGTGATTAATGTGAGAAGTAGAAAGATCATTAATATTAGCTCAAAATCATATAGTGTCTGGAAATTTAATATACTAATTTGAATGAATGAAAAAATGAAGACATCAATCAATAACTTTTGGAACTGGGATTCCAGTGCAAGTCCAGCACTCCCATTAGAAAAGGGTATATATACATACACATAACACACACACACACACACACACACACACACATATATATATATATATATATATATATATATATATATATAATTTTATTTTTTTGCCTGTTCTCTATACAAAGTTGGTTCTGTTGTATGAACTCTAGTCTATATCCTGGGCTATGTCTTTGCCTGGTATATGATCCCACAATTACAGAATGGAGAGCTCTAGCATTCTCAGAGAAACCCCATCAATTGGAATGGACTCTGTAACTTATTGTTCCTGGGTAACCTTGATCTTATACTTAGCAATAAGCCATTAAAGGATACAGTCTCTCTGAGTATGGCAGATAGTTACCAAGTAAAGATATGGAGCCAGAGCCTGCCCTCAGAACCACTCCCTGCAATCTGATAATTGGGCAAGCTCTCTAGGTGCCCCAGGCCTCCCATGGTTTACAAATTGAACAATTGCTTAGTTAGGACTTTGATTTCACCCCCCATCCCTGCCCCTTGGCACAATTAGATAGTACTACAAGGAGCAATATATTTTTAATATTCTTATTCATTCTTAAATCTTCTTGCTCAGAGACCATTGTTTGTGTTCTGCCAATGTTCTCCCTGTCCTCCCTGGATTTCTTTTTCTTTTTTTTTTTTTTAAAAGAGAGAGTGAGAGAGGAGAGAGAGTGAGAGAGAGAGAGAGAGAGAGAGAATTTTTAATATTTATTTTTTAGTTCCCCGCGACACAACATCTTTGTTGGTATGTGGTGCTGAGGATCGAACCCGGGCCGCACGCATGCCAGGAGAGCGCGCTACCGCTTGAGCCACATCCTCAGCCCCCTCCCTGGATTTCTTACCTGAATTATTCCTTAAACGGACAATGTCTGCTACTCATTTTTTTAAAAATATTTCTTTAGATGTCAATGGACCTTTATTTAGTTAATTGGTTATTTATAGGCAGTGCTGAGAATCAAACCCAGAGCCTCACACATGCAAGGCAACTGCTTTACCCCTGAGCCACATCCCCAGCCTGTTGCTACTCATTTTTTTTTAAATATCTTGTTGCAATATCACTAGCATACCAATAAAAGGTCAACTACTCATTAAAATACTAACACAAAATTCAGAATCCCTTTTTAAGATTAGAGGATACAAAGAATTCCTAAACTTAGAGAGAAAATCAATACACACTGTTTTTCTCAAAGAAATCACACCCTCTACTTACCTGCCAATGAAAGGTCCAACAGATCTCTTTTAATATAACATATTAATTTAAAAAAATTGAATTTTAAAATTTTAACATTCTTATCTTACCAAGCTAGTTGCAACTACTGCTTTCTGGGAATTTTTAGGGAAGTTTTAGGACTACTAAAATTAAGCAGAAATAACCGAGTTTTCATATATCCCCTAATCCCAGTTATACATAGCATCCTCTCCTGTCAAAATCCTCTACATAATGGGACCTCCATTACAGTTGATGAACCTATATTGACACTTCATTATCTTCCAAAGTTCATAGTTTATCTTAACAAAGTTCTCTCTTGGCATTGTACATTTTTGGAGTTTTGACAATTGTATCATCACATGTATCCACCTTTCTATTATCAAACAGAATAGTTTCATTTCTTTAAAAATCTTCTGTGCTTTCCTCACTTCCTCCTAACTTCTGACAATCACTGGATTTTCATTGTCTCCTTGTTTTTTTTTTTTTTTTTGCCTTTTTACATCATCACGTGAATGTAGCCATACGTTATGTAGCCCTTTTTAGATTAGTTTCTTCTACTTAAAATTTGTGTTTTAGTTTCCTGATTTTTTAGCACTTGGCAGATCATTTCTTTCCAGTGCAGAATGGAAGCCGTTTTCTGAATACACTACATTTGATGTATATGTTCACTCATAAAAGAACATCTTGTTTGCTTCCATATTTGGGCAATTATGAATAGACATTCATGTGCAGGTTTTTTTTTGTTAAGACATAAATTTTTAACTCCTTTGGGTAAATGCCAAGGAGTTCAATTGCTGGGTACTTTGGTATAGATATGTCAAAATGTATTAAACTAAAAAAATGTCTTGCAAAGCTATGCTCCATTTGGCACTCCCACCCTCCCTGAGTAAGAATTCCTGCTGCTCCACGTGTTCACCCACATTTGGTGTTTTCAGTGTTTGTTTTGCATTTTAACCATTCCAGTAGGTACCTAAATCATCTCACTCTTGTTTCAATATGTAATTCTATAATGAACTGTGATACAGAGCATCTGAGCTTAGTTGACCTCTATACATCTTCTTTGAGATGTCTGTCTGGTTAAATATAAAATGAGGCTGGGAGTTTTGTTTGAATCATAAAAATGGCCACATCTGAAATCATTCCATGTTTAAGGCAAAAACATGGGAAAAAATTGAAGTTTTTTTTTAAAATAAATTGGCACATTTTCCCACCCATTCTATATGCATAGGCCCAAATAAGAAGACCATCAAGTTCTGATGAAACCTCCAAGAGCATAACATTGACTTTTATAAAGTTCCCTATAAGTCATAGCATTGAGTTAGTTAAATGGAACCCAGCTTGCAAAAGGGAAACTGTGTGGGCATTTGCTTCTGATATATTTTTAAGGTATTCAGTTTTATGCCATCATTGGGGATACAGCTTGACAGATGAATCTGTCACTAAGAAAAAAAGATAATCGTGTTTTTGAAAGCTATCCTAAGAGAAATCAGAAAATACCTTACAAGTAATGGGAACTTATCTGAAATAAGATCTAGTTGAGACCTATTAATATTTTTTGAGATAAAGTTCTTTATTTCCTTATCCTAAATTGCACAGCAATAGAGGTTTAAAGGACATGCTTTTTATTTGCAAATAGTATTTTCCCCAATGTTATGGGAATATTCTGGAACAGTAAAATTGGTGTCAGTGGCTTAGAAAGAATGTCAAAATGATAAGCCAGTTTTATTATTCATACTTTATATTATCTGAATCAGAGACTATAATGATTACAGAAAATTAAAGCATTTAATAATCATTTAATTGGGCTTTATTTGATTTTCCTCCTCCAGAAAATACTGAGTTTAGCTTGTTCTTCTTCTTTTTTTTTCTTTTTGTGATATTTGAAAGCCTATTCAAGCATATTCAGAAACATTAAAAGTGAATCAAGGACTAAATTCATCAAAATAAAAGTGATTGTTGACTACTGAACTTGAATAGAATATTAATGAACCTTAATTGAAGTACTGTGCTTTCCTCAAATTTTATTCTTCTTAAGTGTGATTATAGTTTGCAAAGTGATTGTAAAATGATGTACTAGAATTTTGAAGTGATTTTCCTCAAGTGTCTCCAACATTATATTTACTCCTTTCTGAAGTAAATGAACACATTTTCCTCATTGCCAGCATTGAAAATTCCTATTAAAATTTAAAACAATCTTGTTGGTTTTTTTAAAATAACAAAAGGCATACATTTAAAAATAAAATTGCCATTTCTTTTCTTTTTCATATTCTTCTTGTCATTGTATAGTGGGAAATGCTCAAAGAATTTTCTTCTTCAGAAAAGTCAGTTTTAAAATCATCCTAATTAAGCATAGTAATAGTGAAATATAATAATAATTTAATGACTTTTATTGTTTTAGGCATTTTTTCTAAGTCCCTTTACATTGCTAATTTTCCTCTTCAGTTGTAAGTTAAATGATCCCACTAAGATTATACTTAAGGAGTGATTACATAAAAAAGAATGATGTCCAAATATTTTATGAAAATATCACAAAGTAAAATACATGTTATTTTTTTCAAATGCATTTATTTTAAAGTCTTAAACTAAGTAAATAAAGATAAGATTCAAGAATGCTGGGAAAGCAACATAGAACATTTGGGGGTAAATTATGGGATTTAAGTAGCACATGATCTAATTTGAAGCTAGGATTGACAAGTTAATGCAGATGGCAAAAGCTACCTGTGTTTTAAACTATATTTTTATGTGTAGTAGGATTTTAAGGATGATGAGACTACCATATGATATAAAAAAGAAAAAGACAAAGTTGATTTTATTGTTTGCTATAATGAGAGAGCTATACTTGTCAGGAATAGTCTCTCTGAACAGGGTAGACCAATTATCTTCTGTAGGGATTTAGAGAATGGAATTCAGAGCTTGGCAGATTTTCATCTGGAGGTGTAAGTAGGTTGACATCATTTGCAGAGAACAATTACTAGAATGAGTCTGTTGGCATTCAGAGGTGCACTTAGTGGAGCTAGTTCATTGCTGACTGGCTGACTAAGAAGCCAGGAGATGAAATCAACTGGTGGGATGGAAATGAGTTCATTTATTGCAAAGAGTTGCCACTGACCCATGGAACATGCTGTATTAGTCAAGTTTCAGAGAAGGAGGAATAAGAGGAGGAGGAAGAAGAGGAGAAGGAAGAGGAGGAGGAGGAAGGAGAAGGAGGAGGAGGGGAAGAAGAAGAGGAGTGTGTGTGTGTGTGTGTGTGTGTGTATTTGTGTATCCCAAGTTCTATAGAATAGGCTGTCAGGAAGGGAATTCATGAGCAGAGGTCTGTCCCCTTCAAGGGAAAGCCTAAGTTCTCTTTTAAGGCTTTGCAACCAAGCCATGCTCAAGGAAGATAATCTGCAATTCAATGTCAACCACTTGTAGTATTTTATAACATCTTCAAACTACCTTTGCAACAATATCTACATAAGAAGTTGATGGGATAAAGGAGATAATACGTTTATATGGCACAAAATCACTACTCCTTCATTCCTTCCTCCAACTTTATAAGACAATATCTGTTGTGCCCTCCCCTATCCAGGATCACACTAGGGTAGGAAAGTCTGGAGAATGAAGTTTCAGCTAGCAAAACGAAAACACAGATTCATCAGAAACATTTGTATCGGCCACAGAATGACTCATCTTTTCATACCTTTGCAGAAACTCTTGTTATCCTCACTGTTTTTATTTTTCAAAAGCCTAGGACCTTGGAAAACCAATAATATTTTTACAGCAGACACATGCAGTTTTGTAGATGTCTTGAGTCAAATCATGAGTTTTTTACTTCTCATCAGTATCATTCAGCTAGAGTATAGATATTTTGCTGGAAATAGACTGAGGGAGAGAATTGATGCTAAGTGGAATTGATAGTACATAAACAGGTGACTGCAAGGCAGAGACAGTGCCAGGTAGGGCAGTGGAGATATATGACACCATATACATTTATGGCATTTAAGATGAGAGGGAAGTTCAATCTTCAATTTATGATAGTGCTACACAGATGGAGACGTTTGGATGAGAAAATCCTGTGATGTTTCTCACTACTCCCAGTTTGCTAAAATGAAGACATTTCCTTATACTCAGTTGAAAGACAAGTAGGTGACTGGACCTTAAGGAAGGACATGTAGGCTATGGCCTATGTAAAAATCTTAGGATTTAGGTCCAGATAGGTTGCAAGGATATTAGTGGAAACTTGGGTAGATCACTGGCTTTGAGAAATATATACAACCTCCACCTCCAGTAAAATTAAAAAGTGTTGAAAACTTAGATACAATCTCATGGAAAAGTGTAGAAATCATTCTCAAAATGGTTAACAGCAAGTTTTTTCACTCTGCTATAAAGATGACATGAAGTATAAATTAGAACTTATAAAAACTTCAAATACATAATACATTGGTATGTTTGATTAATAACAGAAATTATGAATTTTAATGCTACTTATACAAAAATTTCGATTTTTATTTAAGCTTCAGTTGTGATTTTGGTGTTGACTCTCATAGTAGTTAGGATCTAAAATAATTAAATAATTACCTTAAACAGTACCCCTTCCCCATTTTTAAAGTAATTTTATTTTCATTAAGCATACAAATATGAATATATGGTTTAAAGTTTCTTCCTTATTTTGCTGGTCAAAGGATTTGTACTATCGTATATAATAACACCTAAGTCATTCTTCTACTCTGAACTCAATCCAATTCTATTATTTGATTTTGGAAATAGATTTTGAACATGGGCCTGTCTGACTAATCAGATGATGATTTTCCTATTCTTTTCTGTTTAAATGCTGAGCATCCGCACTGTGTTAGGAGGGCAGCAATTTCATTACACTAGCAGAAGGAACAGCCATTCCAGCAAAATAACCAAAGCCAAGTTGGCTAAGGAAAAATGTTTTCTTTCACAGGACAAGAGCCACAGGAGACATGCAGACAAAATGTCACCTCAAACACAATGACTACAGGATTGCAGAAATCTAATTAGCCATTTCATTAACTGAGTCTTGTCCATGGAGATGGCAAACAATGGGGGCTCAAAAACATCCATTCATCAGAAATACCTGGAACTGCCAATGAGGTGGTTCAATAATTTGTTTCCCATGTTTGGTTTTCTTTTTTTTTTTTTTCAGATGGTAGAGGTGGGACTAGAGAGGGGGAATGATTTATTAAAAGTTCACACTTCAGATGGTTTGTAAAAATTGAAGACATCTTTAGGGAACAAATTCATGACTGTGAATATATGGACAGTGATGTTTAGGAAATCTCATTTCTTTTCTTCCTTCCACACAAGCTCATTAGGTAAATTTGTAGACATCATATATTAAGGGGCACATCTGACAGAAGTCATGAAGCAGATATTCTTCTGCACTGTTGATGGATTACCTGATGAGATGAAAGCTCTTTCAAGGCAGATCGCTCACTCCATCAGATTTTATAGTAAAAGGTTTTAATGTCTGAAATATTCTTTCACTATTTACAGTAGATTTTATTTTTTTATGATTTTTTAAAAAATTTATATGACATCAGAATGCATTCAAGTATTTTTAAAGTATGAAATAGATTAGTGAATGAAATTTTAAAATGAACATACAATTATTATCTAAAACAATGGTACACTCTGGATATTAGGGCTCTATCTGAAGTGTGAGGAGTAAAAATTTGTTCCCAGGATGTAGGCTCCCTATTTACCTCTCTTATTGTTTCTCTTGCTGAGAAGAAACTTTTTAGTTTAAGTAAGTCCCATTTGTTGATTTTTGTTATTAACTCTTGTGCTATGGGTGTACTATTAAGGAATTTGGAGCCTGACTCCACAATATGTAGATCAGAGCCAACCTTTTCTTCTATCAGACGCATAGTCTCCAATTTGATATCAAGGTCTTTGATCCATTTTGAGTTGACTTTTGTGCATGGCAAGAGGAGGGGATTCAGTTTCATTTTGTTGCATATGGATTTCCAGTTTTCCCAGCACCATTTGTTGAAGCTGCTATCTTTCCTCCATTGCATGCTTTTAGCCCCTTTATCGAATATAAGATAGTTGTAATTTTGTGGATTGGTTTCTGTGTCCTCTATCCTATACCATTGGTCCACCCGCCTGTTTTGGTACCAGTACCATGCTGTTTTTGTTACTATTGCTTTGTAGTACAGTTTGAAATCTGGTATCGCTACACCTCCTGATTCACACTTCCTACTTAGAATTGCTTTTGCTATTCTGGGTCTTTTATTTTTCCATATGCATTTCATGATTGCTTTATCTATTTCTACAAGAAATGCCCCTGGGATTTTGATTGGCATTGCATTGAACCTATAGAGAACTTTTGGTAACATCGCCATTTTGATGATGTTAGTTCTGCCTATCCATGAACAGGGTATATTTTTCCATGTTCTAAGATCTTCTTCTACTTCTCTTTTTAGGGTTCTGTAGTTTTCATTGTATAAATGTTTCACCTCTTTTGTTAGGTTGACTCCCAAGTATTTTATTTTTTTTGAGGATATTATGAATGGGGTGGTTTTCCTCATTTCCAGTTCAGAAGATTTGTCGCTGATATACAGGAATGCCTTAGATTTATGCATGTTGATTTTATATCCTGCCACTTTGCTGAATTCATTTATTAGCTCTAGTAGTTTCTTTGTAGACCCTTTTGTGTCTTCTAGGTATAGGATCATATCATCCGCAAATAGTGATAATTTAAGTTCTTCTTTTCCTATCTTAATGCCTTTAATTTCTTTTGTCTGTCTAATTGCTCTGGCCAGTATTTTGAGAACTATATTGAATAGAAGCAGTGAGAGAGGGCACCCCTGTCTTGTTCCAGATTTTAGAAGGAATGCCTTTAGTTTTTTTTTTCCATTTAGAATGATGCTAGCCTGAGGCTTTGCATAGAAAACAAATAACCCAATCAACAAATGGGCCAAAGACCTGAGCAGATGCTCCTCAGAGGAGGACATACAATCAATCAACAAGTATATGAAAAAATGCTCACCATCTCTAGCAGTCAGAGAAATGCAAATCAAAACCACCCTAAGATACCATCTCACTCCAGTAAGATTGGCAGCCATTATGAAGTCAAACAACAACAAGTGCTGGCGAGGATGTGAGGAAAAGGGTACTGTTGTACATTGCTGGTGGGACTCCAAATTGGTGGGGCCAATTTGGAAAGCAGTATGGAGATTCCTGGGAAAGTTGGGAATGGAACCACCATTTGACCCAGCTATTGCCCTTCTCAGACTATTCCCTGAAGACCTTAAAAGAGCGTACTACAGGGATACTGCCACATCGATGTTCATAGCAGCACAATTCACAATAGCTAGACTGTGGAACCAACCCTGATGCCCCTCAATAGATGAAAGGATAAAAAAATGTGGCATTTATACACAATGTAACACTAAGAAATGACAAAATCATGGAATTTGCAGGGAAATGGATGACATTAGAGCAGATTATGCCAAGTGAAGCTAGCCAATCCCTAAAAAACAAATGCCAAATGTCTTCTTTGATATAATGGGAGCAACTAAGAACAGAGCAGGGAGGAAGAGCAGGAGGAAAAGATTAATATTAAACAGAGTCATGAGGTGGGAGGGAAAGGGAGAGAAAAGGGAAATTTCATGGAAATGGAAGGAGACCCTCATTGTTATACAAAATTACATATAAGAGGTTGTGAGGGAAATGGGAAAAAATAAGGAGAGAAATGAATTACAGTAGATGGGGTAGAGAGAGAAGATGGGAGGGAAGGGGAGTGGGGATAGTAGAGGATAGGAAAGGTAGCAGAATACAACAGTTACTATCATGGCATTATGTAAAAATGTGGATGTGTAACCGATGTGATTCTGCAATCTTTGTAATGTTTTGAATAACCAATAAAAAAATAAAAAATAAAATAAAATAAAATAAAACAATGGTACGAATTATATGACTCCAAAAGAAATAGAAAACAATTGATAGCATGGTTCCAATTTCTGACATTTTTAAAAACACCTAATCTTCAATGCAATTTCTTTGTAAAATGCTTTGAATTTGCTGTCATCATAGACAAAAAGCAATGGAATAGACAACATTCAAGCTTCCACTGATTATACTTTTTTACTAAGCATCTCCTCAATAGCTACTAACATTAACAAAGCACACATTGTATGGTTAAGCCAGTTGTCATTTATCTGGTATCAATTTCGGCTACCACTTTGTGACTTGGTCTATCAATGCATAGGGCAGGATTCACATTGAGTGTTTGGTAAGAGCTTAAGATTTTATTCCAGTTGCCTGCAGGATGTGGCTCTCAGTGCTGCATGCTTTAGCAAAGGAGATTGTTTTATTGTTTACTCAGAAGGATGCAGAGAGGAGAAGAAGGGAACATTCCTCTTTTATCAATAAGCAAGGCAAGCTGATTGTGAAGAAAAAAATGGAAAAAATATAAACTGCTTAAACACAACTTGAAAGATGTTGGAAATGGCACTTGAGATAACCAAGACTGTCGACAGAAAACACTTTCAAACTCTCTACCATCATTTATATGATTGAAGTTATAACATTTTCCTTGTAGTAGAATATGTCTTGGGGCTGGGGCTGTAGCTAAGTAGCAGAGCACTTGCCTAGCATGTGTGAGGCACTGGGTTCAATCCTTAGCACCACATAAAAATAAACAAGTAAAATGAAGACATGCTGTCCATCTACCACTACAAAATAAATAATTAAATAAAAGAATATCTTTTTTTGCTAAAGCAAGGGGGAATTTTTTTTTTATTTTACAACATCAAATTCACAGGAATGCCATGGATCTGATCATACTTTAAATCAAGGGTGACTCTACATATAAATTACAAGTTCTGCTGCCATGTACTGCCAAGTCAATAATGAGGAACAAAATCACAAAAGCAGGTGAGCTCTTTTGTTACAGGATGCCATACAGGCTGTTTGATTCTTTAGGGCAAGAGTTCCAACATCTTGAGATCAATTCAAATGTTCTTCCTTTATGAAAGAAACTTCTCACTTTCCATTCTATATTATATCACAGAATGTAACACAGAACAAATTAAAAGTCCAAAATTGTAACTAACTGAAGAACACTAACATCTCCATAGATTCTCACTTTCCAGACAAAAAGATGCTCTTAAACACATGAGTTTAAAACACTGAACAATTTTAACGTTGTCCCTGAAAAATATAAGATTCTGCAAGAACAACAAAATGGTTGCTTAGGATATTTAATTTTTTTTCCAGATATATTGAATTTGTTCAAAAACTAATTTTCTACCTAGACCAGGCACCACAGAAAACAAACAAACCTAATAATAGAATATTGGTTTAGAATACTAAATAATGAGATTAATGAAGTAATGCATTGTATTGGAGAAAACAACATTAACAAAACTTTGAAAAACAGAATCGGCTACTTGGAAAATAAAGAAAATATTTTTTAGAAAAAAATTCTTTTTTTTTGTTTCTGTAGATTATCAGATGAAAAATATCAATTTAGAGACTGAACTTGAGCTATTACCATTAAACAGGGACTATCTACTAGTTACTTTGATGATTAGAATTAGAGATGACCTTCATTTAAGTAAGTTTACTTATTTGTTTGAAATTCAGTCTCACTGTCACTTTATTGTAATTAATGTTGACTAGTTGGAAATAATGAGCTAAAATATTAATATTATTTTTTGCAATGAAAGCTACCTAAGACAATAATTTTTATTTTCAAAATTCCAATTCACACATGAGACTAAAACATTTTTAAACAAAAATCCTAGTCACATGAACAAAAGTGTGTCATTGTTTCCATCAAGTAGTGATTCAATTTATTAAATTATAAAATGGAATTAGTATTACTCAGGTTTTAAAATGCTATGCAAATTCTGGAGAAAAAGAAAGTAAAGAATTTGGAAATAATGATAAAAGAATAAATGATATGATATTCTATGTTGCTCATTTAAGAAGCAAAAGGTTTCTTTTTTTAATTTAAGAATATTTTTTATTTTATTCAGCCTGTTATTTTTATATGCAAGGTAATGCGAAGATTTATTCAGTCCATAAGGTTAAGTTGTAAGTTGTAAAAATTTACACTCAAGATAGTGCAAAAGATGCATTTTTGAAAATATTGTAGATTTACATAATGTCTGAGAAGTTTTTTTCACTTAGCCCTTTCATAATAAATTCAGACTAAAAGTTTGTGTATGTCAAATTCACCCTTAAATGGTTCAAGATAGATAGTTAATTTTTTAAGGTTATACCATTGTAGAAGGGAAATATGTGCTCTTTAGTATATGAAAGTAAATTTTTTGTGTGTGTGTATCAAATGATTTAGTCTGCATAATTATAAAAGCACACATAAAACCACTGGCTTTTTAAACTATGCAGAGTTAAGGCAAACTTACTGTAATGGGCATTTTTAAAAACAACAACAAAAAAAAACATGATAAAGGATTTCTTAACCAAACTACAATTATATAACTAATTGGACACCTAAGAGCTCTCCTTCATGCAAAGAAACTTACTAATCCCCATAGCATGCGTATGCTACATCCATGAAAGATTTTCTTCATTATAAGAACTCTGTAAAGTGTGGTTCAGGAAGCTCTGCACATACTCAATATATGTTTAAGGTGTATGTGAGATCAAACTCTTTTTCACAGCATACTAAAACATTAATTGCATTCTTATCACTGTGTTGACATTTGCATTAATGTTGCAAAAGCAGATGTGGTAAAATTGTTCATGCCATAGAATCATGGCAGCGAAAGAAAACTGTACTAAGCAATTATTGTATTCTTCACCATGACACACTAATAAAAACAGTGTCAAGTCAGGCATGGTGGCACACACCTGTAATCCTAGGAAGCTGAGGTAGGAGGATCCTGAGTTCAAAGCCAGCCTCAGCAACAGTGAAGCACTAAGCAACTCAGCGAGATCCTGTCTCTAGATAAAATACAAAATAGGGCTGGGGTATGGCTCAGTGGTGGAGTGCCCCTTTGTTCAATCCTTGGTACCCCCCAAAACAACAACAACAAGGCATATCCTTTTCAAATACTGAATAACATTAACCTTATTAAATCTTAAATTTGAGTATTACATTGTTTAGATGAGAAACACTTCTGCTGCACACCATAGTAAATGGCTGTCACCAGGGTAAACTCCTGGGCAGTTGTTTATCAGTTTTAAATACACTGTTTTTTTCAATGGTTGCCATTTTTTACTTGAAAGTACATCTAGAGAGATTGACATTATACAGAAAACCACAGACTTTTTTAAACCAATGACAAAGGAATTATTTTAAGGGAAAATTCAAATTTTGGAAGCTCCGTATCTGCCACTGTAAGATCTATAACTTCCCTATGCTTAAAGATATATTTAATCTTATATATAGGTTTTAACAAGTGCACTTTTAGTATAATGAATCTGGTAAATATTTGGAAGTACTTATAATTCAAAGAACTAAATTTTTCCAATTAAAGAGTTAATGTTGCTACAAATTCATGAAGGAGCAAAACTTCTATTCAAATTTCAAAACTTATCAATGAATTTTAGCATACTATAGTAAGGCAAGTTCATTGTTATCAGAAAGGAATATTCAAAATTATATGAACAGATTTTAAACTACTACTCCCATTTCTAAATCCACCTGTGTATTTGAAGCAATGTTTGTTTCATTGCATGGATAGGCAAATATGCAAATACAAGAATTTTTTTCTATTAAATGAATCTTCAAAGAAATTATTCAGAAGAAAAATAAATGAAAGTATGTATTGTCATCAGCTGTTTTGCCACAGTAACTAAAAGACCCAACTAGAACACCTGCAGTGGAAGAATGGTGTATTTCGTGGCTTACTGATTCAGAAATCTCAATTCATATAGAGCAGGCTCCATTTCTCTGGCATCCCAGTAAGGCAGGCCATCATGGCGGAAGAGCTTAATGGAGGGAAACAGCTCATATGAGGATCAGAGACAGAGAGAGACTCCACTGGCCAGATACAAAATATATACACACCTCCTTTATCCAAATCCTACCTTCCTTCAATTACCATGATTGAATTAAGACTCTTATGATCCAATCATCTCTCCTATAATCTTGCATTATCTCACGCATGAGCTTTAGGGGGGCACCTCACATCCAAACTATAATAGGAGTTTTTTTTTTTTCACTGAATAGTTGTGTTTTGAAAATCACAGATATTTTTTCTTAAGGTGTATTACTTACACTAACCACTAATAACCACTAATTTTTTTTTCCTATTTTTTTAAAAAATCCATAAGAAATTTAAAAATTTTCAGTTTTTTATCTCTAATACAAGGCACACATCCATACAAACATATGAAGATATCTCCTTAGAATCTGCAAGAAATTTTAAGACTAAAACATTTCTTGAAACCAAAACGTATAAAAACTGTGGTTCTGATATATTTATATAAATTTTGTTCCTTACTGCACTTTCCAAAAACTGAAAGAAATAATCTGTAGACACATTACTTCATATATTATATAAGAAAGTTGATGAGGAACTCAAATCAGCAGAGCCAATTGTACGTCAAGGGAAATGTTAGTACAATAAAAAAGAAGGGCTAACAACAAACTCTAAATATTTTAAATAAAAAGGTTTTGGAAGTGTGTATGCATTGTTTGTTTTCATGTTTCCTAGTGGTTCCATTTTAAATTTATTTTTAATTATACATTAAAAACAAAATACTACTTGTTAAGAAGTATGTTGTAGTGTTTTAATGCATAGACATTGTGTAATGTTTAAATCAGGTTAAGCATATGTATCTCTGCATTTATCATTTCTTTATGTTGAAAACTTTCAAAATTGTACCTTCTAGCTTTTTGGAATGTACATTAGGTGATTGTTACCTATAATCACCCTCCGGTGTAAGAGCACATACTTGCCTTTCCTAAGCAATGGTAGCTTTGTACCCATGGACAACCTTTCCCTAAGTCCCCTCTCCCCAACTTCCCTGACCCCTGTTACCACCATTCTCCTTTTCTCTTCCATGAGGTTGGACTTGTTAGACTTCACATATGAGTCAAATTGTGGAGCCCTCACACTTTTGTACCTGGCTTATTTGACTCGACATAATGATTTCCAGGGCCATCTATGTTGTCACACATGAAAAGGTTTTATTTTCTTATTGCTGACTAGAGTTTTATGTGTTTGTGTACCACATTTTTTTTACCCATTTATTAGTAGATGGACACTTAGGTGGATTCCATTTCTTGGCCATTGTGTGCGGTGTGGTGATGGACAGAGGAGTGCAGATATCTCTTCAGCATCCTGGTTTCATTTTCTCTGGATACGTACCCAGTAGCAGTATTACTGGATCATGTGGCAGTTCTATTTTTAATGTTTTTAGGACCCTGAATGCTGTCTTTCATAACAAGTCTACTAACCTCATCACATTCTTCTCAGCACTTGTTGTCTGAAGAGAGATATCTGAAGACTAAAGTCTTTTTTGTATGATAAGCATTCTTTCTGGAGTGAGACATCATCTGATTATAATGTTAAATTGTAATTCCCTAATGGTTATTGATGTTGAGATTTTTATTTCTTTTTACATATCTGTTGGCTGTATTTCTTTTTAGGTCTGTTGACCATTTTTTTAGTGGGTTAGTTATTTTATTCTTATTGTTTTTGCTACTGAGTTTTTTGATTTCCTTTTATATCCAGGATATCAGCTCCTTGTCAAGTATATATTTTACATTGTTTTTAACATATCATGTTTTAACAATATTTGAAATTGGTCAAATACTAATAATGTTATACTTTTAATATTGTTACAGTTTACAGAATTTAGCAATCATATTAAAAGCCTTAAGATTAATATGTTTCAGTTTATACAGAATCAGTAATTTTTTCTATTTAAATGAACTTAGTTGTGGATGATTTTATCACTTGGTCCACAGAATACAGCAAAATAGTTAGCATCCCTATGGATAATTCACCTTCTGAACTTGTATCAAAAATGGAAAAAAAAAGTTATCTGAGAATGGGCAATTCTCTAATGGACCCTGGGGATAAATAAAAATGAAAATATAGAGTTCAGAAGTGTCAGGGGCTGAAATTGTGGCTCAGTGGTAGAGCACTCTTCTAGTGCCGAAGCCTGGCTGGGTACAAAATCAAGAGCCACCACACACCTTGTAGATTCAAACAGAAACTCTTTATTCCCGAACTCACACCGGCACTCTGCAAGCACGTTCCAGGGAAATCCACACTTCCACTGGGCTCTGCATCCCAAAATACTCTCTGAATCCTATGAGAACTCAATGGGAACTCAAGGAGCGGGTGCCTGAAGGCAGCAGGATAAGCCCTATTCCCAGCAGGATACACCTTAAACCCCTGAACTACCGCCCTAAACCCAGATCTGCCCTGGTCCTTGAGCAAGGTCACCTTTCATGCAATGTCACTGCAAATGACCTGGGTCATGCCATACCTCATTCTTACTTAGCTGTGGCTCTCAGCATTCTAGCATGTGCAAGGCCTTGGGTTCAATCCTCAGCACCACACAAAGATAAATAATAAAATAAAGGTATTGTGTCCAACTACAACTAAAAAGAAAAACAAACAAACAAACAAAAAAAAAAACGAAGAAGAAAAGAAAGAAAACTGAGTTAAAAAAAGAGAAGTGTCCTGACAATTTTTGTCTCCATTATTATTTGAAAAACTCCCCTGAAATACCTTAAAAATGAGTTTGCAATGACTTTGGGAATGATGATTATAGGATATTAAGACCCATTTCAGTACTAAAAGGCATATAAATATTTAAAATTTCTCTTATTTGCTCAACTTTAGTCCTCCATATTTCCTCTTTCCCTCCATTCCTCCCTTTCCCACTTTCCTTCCCTACTCTACTGGTTTTCCTTCTTTTCATATATAGATTTTAAACTGGTACTTTACATATATACATGAATGTAAATATCACATATACATTGCATAGCATAATTTGATCAATTTCACTCCATTGTATAGCCCATACCGGTATCATGATGTCAAAATAATTCCCAATACTATATGTAACTCTAATGGCCTAAAAATCATTTTTAAAATATCACCTTTGCCTGAAGACCAATTAAATGATCTCAAAGGGAATTTTTAATCCTTTATGTCAAACCTACTTTCAGATAAAAAAATGGTGGAATTTTAAAACAATAAAAATGGGGTTACTATTTAGTGTGTTGGTACAGTTTTTCACCCATTAGTTAAATCTTTTAAAAATTCTGAAAGAAGGAAAGCAACCTATGGTATTCTTGACAATCTAACATGCACCAAAATTCAGATTTCATGTTTCATGCATTACCAAATGTAATTTTGGGTGCAAATTGCATGAACTAAAGGCTCACCATTTATGTGAGGAAGGAGAATAAGCATTTTACACCCATAATAGCATTTTACACCCAAAATAGTATTTAATTATCACAGTAGCCTTGTGCAATGGGTGCAACATTTCATTCTCACTTTCTAACTGAGAATATTTACATTAAGATGTGTAAATATGAAACAATTTTCTTAAGGAGATACAGGCTTATACTTTGTATGACTCACTATAATGTCTGTTTAAATATGTGCTTAAATTATAATTATAATGTATATTATAATATATATAATATATATAAACATATATATACATATAGCATATATATTGTAATAGGTTTTTGTTGTGTGTGTGTGTGTGTGTGTGTGTATTTGTTGCCTTTCTTTAATGGTGAGTAAATGAAGTCTCCCAAAAAGGCAAGAATACAAATTAGTTTCCTAGCAATCTATAATAGTTCACCCTAATTAAATGCAGATTTTTGTTTGATACTTAAGTTGCTCCATACCTCCCAATTTATACCATCAACATTCTTGGTCTCTCTTTTTTTCATTTCTTTTACACTTAGTAAACTGTTAAAAAATTTAACTCAATTTTAGAAAAGTATCAATAAACTTCCAGACAATTGAAGTGAATCTTTTCATAAAAGATTTGTCTTTAATAAAAAAGAAACAAATCACAAAACGTTTTACACAAGACACTTTCAAAAAATGTTATTGGAGAATAACCTGTTTCAGGAGATTTTTGACCCACCTATTCATAAAATTCTTATTTCCATTAAAAATGACATGTGAGGTACACAGAAATAATAAATTCAAGGCACTTTAAAATTTGTGCATGATAAAACATTGTAATATTCACTGAGTATCAAAATAGAGATGAGCTTACACATTTAAAATTTTTTGACAGGGTTAAAATAAAATACATTTTAGATAAAATAAGTTTAGGGATATAATTAATTAGATTTATTTTAATTGACTTCCATCAACTAGGTGATTTACATTATACTTCTTTCCCTTACTGCCTAAGAAAATTTCTATCAGACTGATAGAGGAATTCCAAATTAGGACAAAAGTTTCAGGAAACAGAAGAAAGACAAAAAGAGTTCTTGACTTCTAATTCCTTCCCTGCCTCATTTTTATTATTCTCTTATATATATTGAATCCATCTCTTAAATTTTAGCATTTCAGATATAAATTGTTTAGGTAAATATCACTAAGAGAAGAAATATCTAAAGTGCATGTAAAATTGGATAGTGGCTGTGATGATTAATTTTGTGGGTCAACTGGGCCTAGACACAAAGTGTTCAGGTTCTCCGCAAAACATTATTCTGTGTCTTGAGGGTTTTTGGACCAGAACAGCATTTGAACATACATGTGTGCAAAGCAGATTTGCCCTCCCTATTACTTTTGGTTCTCATTTAATCAACTGAAGACCTGAATAGAAGAAAAAGGCTTCTACTTCCTTGCACAACAGAGAGCTCCTGCCTGACAACCTTGAGCTGAACATTTGTTTCTTCCTTTGTACTTTGTTTCAGTCAGCTTTTGTATTACTGTGACCAAAATACCCAAGAAGAACAATTTAGAAAATAAAGAAAGTTTATCTGGGGATCATGGTTTCAGAGGTTTCAATCCATAAATGAGCAGCTCTATTGCTCTGGGCCCAAGGTAAGGCAGAGCATCCCAAGGGAAGAGCTCAGTAGAGGAAAGCTGATAAGGTCATTCCAAGATCAGAAAGAAGAGAAAGAGAGGAAGACGTCTCACTCAAAACAACCCTTCCAGTAACCTACCTCCAGTCACACCTCACCTATGTACAGTTGTCAAGCTGTCAGTCCATGTAAACAAGGGGGACCAATTTGGTTACAGCTCTCACAATCTAATTATTACCTCTTAATATCCTTGCATTTAAAGGAGATTGTGTGGAACAACTCATATCCAAACCATAAGTTTTAATCAGATTTTTGCTATTATGATCCATAAGACCTGACAAGAACAATTTTAGAGGAGAAAAAAATTTATTTGGTGCTCCTAGCTTCAGAGATCTCAGTCCATAGACATCAGAATCCATTGCTTGTGGAATGGGGTGAGGCAGAATATTGAGTGGAGGGGTATGGCAGAAGAAAAGAATCTCAGGGCTGGGGAATCATGTTCATCAGGGACAAAATATAAACCCAAAGCCCAGCCCCCAGTGACCCACCTCCCTTCATGCCTGTAGTTACCACAGTTAATCTCTATCAGTGAAATACTGCACTGATGAGGTAAAGGCTCTATTGATCCAATCATTTTACCTCTGAACTTTCTTGTGCAAGTTTTTGGGGGTACTCCTCATATCTAAACCATTACAGTAATGTACTCAGATGAAAATGTCAATGATTTTGTGGGTGTTGTTTGGAGGGGATCATGAGTTTTGTAGCTTTTGGACCGAAATTTGTACATCGTTTTTCTAGGTTCTCAGGGTTTCAGACTCACACTGGGCCTGCATCAACAGTTCTCATGAAAATTTATCTTGTCAATTGAATGTCCTTAGAATTTTCAACTTCCATAGTGACTTGAAGCAGTTCCTTAAAAACTAATCACTTTACAAATACACACACACATACTTCCATGGAGAACCCTGATGAATGCAGGGACCATGTTCAGATTTCTTTTTTCTTTTTCTTTTTTAAAATATGCTTGTAAATCTCTGATAGTGCTTCATTAAATGTATTCTTTCCATAAATATTCTCTATATCAATAGACATTTTCTCTACATAAATTATATGCTTAAAAGTATGAATGAATGGGTATTCTATGTAAATTCATAAAGGTGTAAAGCATCCTGGTATATAATAGGCAATTAATATTTTTTGATATTGTTGAGCAAATTATGCACATAATATTTTTCCTGGTACTGAAATCATTCTTGATTATATCCTTTTTATTACAAAGAAGAAGTGAGATAGAGGGAAGGAAGGAAAGGAGGAGAAAAGGAAGGAGGGGAGAAAAGAAGGAACAAAGGAATTAACAAAGAAAGGGAAGACAGAAAAATTAGTTTATTTTGAAAATGACCTCAGCCAGTTCCCAGAGAACAGCTGCTGGAAGGGATCCAACTTCATTTTAGAGATAAGGAAAAAGATAAGGCTTAAGTAACTTGTCCCCAATCTCAAGCCTTTGGTGGGGTGCATCTGTGGTCATTATCCAGAAGGCCGAAGGTTGCTCCATACTCCAATTAGACAGGCCACAATCTGGTTATTCACTTGAAGGTATCATAGGGTTTCTATTTGCTTGGTTGTTCTGTTTCTTTTTCACTCACTTTTGCCGGATTTGGGACCATGGCAACAGCTGCTACAGTGATGCTCCTTGCTTGCCAGTTCTCTGGGATGGCTGGCCATGCACATGATGGTTGATTATCCTGTTGGCACTGTTTTGTGCTTCTAACATCTCTGCCATATGGTCGTGTTTTCCCATTGGAAAATCTGACTAGTTCCTAAACTTTTTTCCTCAAGAGCAGAGACCGTGACTCCTGCTTCTTTGAACATATATTTTGGCCTGAGGATACTACACCCAGGAGCAAAAGCTTAATAGACAAGATGATGATTCAGGCCCCTCCTCTCACCCTCCTGTATACTTAGTGCATAGAGCTCCAATATTAGCTCTGTATTGGGTGTACCAAAAACTCAGTTGCTTAAAACAATGCAAATATATGATCTTACAGTTCTGGGGCTAGTAGTATAAAAGTGGCTCTGGCTGGGCTAAAATCCAGCAATCGGCAGGGCTGTATTTCTTCAATTTGTATTCTTTCCTTTTCCATTCTCCAGAGCCTGACATCCCCTCCCCTTCAGTCTTCAAAATCAGCAATGGTAGGTGGGATCCTTGTCTCCTTCCTTTGTCTCTCTCCTGTGACTCTTGACACTTCTTCTTCTCTGATTCACTTGTAAAGAATCCACTGATTACATGAGCCCACTGGATAACCTTGGATATTCTCCTTATTTTACTGTCGATTGAGGAGCAACCTTAATTACATCTGTGATTGTAATTCACCCTTGCTATATAATGTGACATATTCACAAGTTCTGAGGATTAGAAGCACTTTTGGAGTGCCTTCTGCTTTTCACAGTTACTTGTATCCTTTGGTAGTGGTTTATTTACCTGTAAGTCTCTACTAACCAACCATTAGCTTTCTGAACAATCTTTCTCTCCTACTATTTTTGTACACTTGATCCTAACGTGGTTCCTACAGTTTAAAAAATGTTAAATACATTTTTATGAAAACATGGAAGCATGAATAAATATTCTGCTCAAAGATATATATTTACCTAGAAAAAGATGCATTCTACATAAAAACATTGCTTTATTAATTCAACAATTATTCTGAAGTTTTGCCCACATAGCAAGATCTCTTCTAGACTCTTGGACACAAGTGATAGAAATCCTTGAATTTTGATTCTTGTGTTTGATGAAAGATAACAAATAGTTAACAAAAATAAATAGTCCATGTATGTTATGCAGGAAGGTGATGAATGGTATAAAATAAAGTATAAGTCAACATAATTTTGCATAAAAACACATGGAAATGGAGAGAGGTTCATAGCTTCAGTGTTCATAATAACTACAAAGCAGAAAAAGAATATTTATTAGTGACTACTTACATTAACTAGTGAATGGTAAAAAATGAGCATATCTATATAATGGAATACTATTCAGAAATAAAAAAGAAAGAAGTACTTATATATGCTACCATGTGGAAGAAACACACAAGCATCATACTAGGTAAACACAAAGTAAATTCTGTTAGAAGTGAACTTATATAAAATGTCGAAAAATTAAATATATGCAGACAGAAAAATAGATTCATAATTGCTTAGGGTGAGGTCTCAGAACAGGAAATAACTGTAAATGAGTATGGGGTTTCTTTTCAGGGTTTTGAAAGTGGTTTAAAATTAGTTCATATTCTTAAAAAATGATATGTGAACTTAAAACAGATAGACTATGGGGTAATTAATTTAATCTCAATAAACTTGATTATTAAAAAGGAAGAGAGAAATGTGCTTAGAGATGTATGACCAGGGGAGTTGGTTTGGTGCATTTGTCATTTTCATTGGGGAGCACCTCCTGGATCTTATTAAGACATCAACTGTTCTGTGAAAGTTATCAAAGCATAGATATCTAAGGTATTTGCATTCTGGCCTGCAACAAAAGCCTATGAATTGTCTCTGAGTCTAGACTGCATAAGGTCAAATTTGGACCAATAGTAAGTATGCAGTGAGATCGAAGAAGAAAAAGTTGAATAGATGTGGAAAAGTTAGGGGCAGAAAAAATGAGGGACAGAACTTAAGGGTCTTCGATGCCACTATAAGGAATCAGACTTCACTCACGTGAAATGAGACAAAATGGAAGATTTTGAGCTTAGTGTGGCCTTATTTTGCTTAGATTTTTAAGGGATCTTGTGACTACTCAGTGAAAAATTATCTGCCAACGACTGGGTTGGTCAGAGAAGCTGGAAGAGTAAATCACAGTTCTTAGGATACTCCTGGTAGGAGAATCAAGTGGTTGGAACTAGGGATGTAGGAGGAGATGTAGTGAGATGTTATCTGAATTTCTGTATATGTGCTTGTATTTTAATATTAAAGAAGCATTTTTCTTTTTTTTATAGAAATAACATTATCCTGACTTCACCTTAGAAGTTGGATGTGATTTTTCCAGTCTACTCTTGACCTTCATTTGTCCTTGGGCAATGTCCTTACCTAACTTGTTCTCTGTTCTCTAAAACAACAGTGGTTCACTTATGAAACCATCGAAGTTTGAAAAAAAAATGAGATAAACATGAAAACATAAAATTTATCAACCTTGATAAAACATCATTTATTTTAGGTAGTAGATCAATCTGTGAAATAAAATCTCAGGATAACCTGAAGAAAAACAACAAAACTCAACTAAACTTTGAGGTCTTAAATAGCAATTTATCTGAACTCTAGCATGAAAAAAAAACCATAAATTCTTGCATTCATTTGAAAAAGTACTATTTAAGTTTATAACTTCAATTCTTTAAAATTTTAAAACTGATATTTATTTCTTCATATTCTATGGGGGAAAACCTTTAGAAAGATCAGTAGATGTATAGTCAGGCAGAATTATAATTGCTTATCAGAATTCTTAGAAAAAGGAATTGGTTGTATTGGAGTTTTTTAAACTTTAAATATAAATAACATTTATAATTAGAAATTCATTCTGAAATGTGCGTTAAAAAGTTCCATTTGGATGACTTTGATAATATCCTGATAGTGTGTGTGTCCTCATAAAATTCAAATGTTGAAGTCCTAATCCCTAAAGTGATGGTGTTCTGAGCTTGGGAGGTAATTAAATCATGAGAATCAAGCTCTGATGAATGGGATTAGCGTTCTTATGAATTAGACATAAGGAAAATCTCCACCACAGATTCCACCACCTGAGGGAATCAGTGAGAAGCAAGCTCTCTGATCCTGGAAACAGGTCTCTAGGAAACTCACAGTCAAACGTGTCAGTTCCTTGACTGTCAGCTTCCTGGCCTTGGGATCAGTGGAAAATAAATTTCTGTTGTTATAAATTACTCAGCCTGTGATATCCTGTTACAGAAACCTGAATGAAGGAACACACCTGAAGAAAAGGAGAATATGTTTTTTTCATTGAGAGGTTTGACCAAGGGTATATATGCCTACAAATATATATTCTTCAAAATGAAATGAGTTAATACTTTGAATTATTGTATATAATATTCTGATACACATATATTTTAGGTCTCATTACAAACTGTTGAAAGAGATCTAGAAAAAAGATACAATAATCAATATAGTAATATTATATTTGGGCCCTTTATGCCAACCATATATTTTTTTACATTAGTCATTTTTCATTTGTTCTTTTTAGTTATACATAATAGCAGATTTTATTTTGGCATTTTGTACAAATATGGAATATAAATTTCCATTCTTGAGGTTGCACAGGATGTGGAGGTACACTGGTAGTGTATTCACATATGAATATAGGAAAGTTATGTCCAATTCGTTCTACTCTTTCCTATCCCCATTCCCACTATTTTTCCTTCCTTCCTTTTTGTCTAATCCAATGAACTTCTATTGTTCCCTTCCCATAATTTGTGTGTGAGTATTCACCTATCAGAGAGAACATATTGCACTAAAATATAAGCTGATCATATTATATTTACTATGATCTGTAGGTAACACTATTTACTCAAGTGAAGTAATGAAGATAATTGAAATTTTAAAGGTACTTCAAGTTGCAACTGTGTAGTTATTTTGTATAAAAATATATGCAATTAATTTTATGTTTATTTTAAATAATTTTAAATTTAATTAAAATATTTTATAAAAACTGTCATGATAAAAAAAATAAACTTGAGGCAACATTTCTGTAAAACTCAGAGTAAGATATAGACCGAGTGCATCGAAAGAGGAAAAGTGAGAACCAAAAGATAGATGTTAGGTTTTAACTGATGTCTCCTTCAAAATCTACATATGAATTAAAATATTCACTCCTGCATCTTTGATTAAGTTTCCTGATTCTAACAAGAAGGATTTTGGTTTTACTTTCATTTCTTCACTCAGCAGCTATTCATTGGGGTCATTATGTTTTTCAGACACTTATTTAGGGGCAGCCAAAGTAAGACTAATAAAGATGTCAGTGTAGGAGAGAAGCATCTGAATTAAAAAAAAAAAGTATGTTAACATGAAAAATTTATAATATCTAGGCCCATCTATTTTGATATAATATTAGATTAGCCTTAAATGAACCTTGATTTATAGCAAACTTTACCAAAACACTGTGATACTTGTCTATAAAATGATATGGGTTTTGTTTTTATTTGTTGCACTCACATTTTAATCATTTTATTCTTCCTCCCCATTTTGCCTATAAATTGACCTCCCAACTCAGGCTGTGGTGCATCGCCTGTAACCCCAGCCAGTCAGGAGGCTGAGGCAGGAATCACAGGGTTGAGGCCATCCTGGGTTCAATCTCCAGGGACAGCATTCAACCCTTCCCTGATCCCCACTGGCTTTGCCAGCCTTCCATTTTAAGAAAATAAACTTCTTAAAAGTAAGAAATAACAAAAATGAGATAAGCATGAGACTACATTTAAAAAAAGACAAAAATAAGGCAGTATAACGTAAATAGAAAAAGTAATGAAATTTTTAATGAGAAATTTTAATGACTATACCCTGCACATTTCAGAGATACAAAATATATAGCATTTGTGAGTATATAACGTTGACTGAGTAGAATATGACTGATCCAGTTCCTTCTCCTTGTATTGTGAAACTGCATGTCAGTCTTTGGCTTCTCCCTGCTTTGCAGAAGATGGAAAATGCTTCTAGACGGTAAACTGGAGAAATTGTAGGTTTCTCGTCATTTGCAGCCCTTCATCCCAGAATTATTTCCCTCTACCATATGATATATGGTGTCTGAAAGACTTGCTTTGCATAGTTTGTATGGATTTCTATTTATTAGAGTAGGAGGGCAATTATCATTGCACATCTTTTTTCATGATTATCATTGCAAATCTTTCCACTGTTTTTTAGCACAAAATATCAGTAGAATGACATTGATGTACACTTTACCAAAGTGTTTCTAATCCATATAACATATCTAAATGTCATATAGTATGACAGAAATACATATGTATATTACAATATGTATCATAAATGTATAGCATATGCATTTATTATATATATTTATATATATACTACAATCAGGAAAACTTGATAATATAATTAAATATTGATGCCACCATACACAGTGCACACTGTAATTCCAGTTACTTGGGAGGCTAAGGCGAGAAGATCCTGAGTTTTATGCCAGCCTGGGCAACCTACCAAGACATGATTTCAAAAAAACTAACAAACAAAAATATTAAGGTAGACAGGTAGTGAAGCAAAGAATTTTGAATTCGTTTCTATCTCTTGTAGATTCTAACACTATTTGCACTACTAAACACTGACTATATTTTTATTCTTGTGCATCAAGTGTTTTAGTTTCTTCCCAATATTCTCCTAACAGAGAGAGAGAGAGAGAATTTTTTAATATTTACTTTTTAGTTTTCGGCAGACACAACTTTATTTTATTTGTATGCAGTGCTGAGGATCAAACCCAGTGCCCCGTGCATGCCAGGTGAGCTTGTTACCACTTGAGCCACATCCCCAGCCCAAACCTGTACTATTTCTATGTATGAGTTTTAAAAACAGTACATTTTTGCCTTGTCTCTCTCCTTCATAATTGCTAAATTTCTCCTATACAAATTGCTTTGTTAGGTCCCAATCCCTAGTGAAGATGACATGGAGCTGATTTTCTCTAATACAAGATGTATAGTAACTCAGAGAGGATATAAAGTTTTTAGTTTGGGCTGGAGATGTGGCTCAAGCGATAGCGTGCTCGCCTGGCATGCTTGCGGCCTGGGTTCAATCCTCAGCACCACATACAAATAAAAATGTTGTGTCCGCCGAAAACTAGGGAATAAATAATAAAATTCTCTCTCTCTCTCTAATAAAAAGTTTTTAGTTTTTCTAAGCTATGCACATTGTGTGCCCATCAGTGCAATATAATCTAGTCTATCCTAATTAATGTAGAATGCAGATTTAATCAGCCTGATAAGTTATTCAGGCTCAGATTCATCAACTGCAAATTTTAATTTATAAACCCAGTATGTATTTATCACATAAAATATGGTTTGATAATTTCATACCTGTATGGATTCAGGAACAATTGTTAATTATTGCATGGATATGGAACATCCTAAACCATATTTAATTCTTTATTTTAGCATTTTAAGCTATGCTGTTAACTTTGAGTATGTAAGTTTAATTTTTAAAAAAAACTTGGAATTTAATTAATTATAATTCCTACCAAGTAAGTGCCTTTTATATTTCCTCTGAAATTTTCCCCCCAAAATTTATCATTATTCAACCATAAAGTGCACAGAATTATCACACACTCATTATTCACTTTTTGTTCACTTACCTTACTTCTAAATTTTCTGTGCCTCCAGGAAAACTGTAAATCCTATTTTTACAAAGAGAGTGCTGTTCATTAATGTTTTAATATCCAGAAATAGAGATATGACAACTTTTCATTACAAAATATATTTATATAAAATTATTATCTGAATACATATAAAATATAATTCATATGAAACTTTGGGCATAGTTTGCAACCCATAACAAAATATAAGCTTCTTTTTTAGAAAGTACTTTTTTATTCATTTAATTCCAATCTTTCTTTCATCTACCTATATCTATCTATCTATCTATCTATCTATCTATCTACCTATCTATCTATCTATACATAGTTGTTGATGGACCTTTATTTTATTCATTTATTTACATGCAATGCTGAGAATTGAACCCAATGCCTCACACAGGTGAGGCAAGTGCTCTACCACTAAGCTACAACCTCAGCCCCTAACCTTTCTTTTCAGAGACCAGAAAGGTACTTGTATTAAATTATAGGACAAGAGCCAGGCACAGTGGCGCACACCTGTAATCCCAGCAGCTGGGGAGGCTAAGAGAGGAGAATGCAAGTTCAACACCAGCCTCAGCCATGGCAAGGCTCTAAGCAACTTGGTGAGACCCTGTCTCTAAATAAAATACAAAAAAAGGGCTGTGGATGTGGCTCAGTGGTTGGGTGCCCTGGAGTTGAATCCATATTAATTTAAAAAAATTACAAGACTAGAAAATCAATTCTGAAACTATACTGTTTAGATAATGTCTTATGCAATGCAGACATATCTACTATAAGACATATTAGAGTATTCAACACACCAAAAAGCTTTGAGACTTTTCACTGGGGTGCAGTGGACAACATTTTCTGAAATTATTTGACCTTGATGTCATTTTGTTAGTAGAAAATCTTGCAGAAGGTGCACTCCCTGGATCTTCTTTCATAAATACAGCACTTGGACCCATGGCAAGGGATTTCTGAAAGAAAGCAGTACTTGTTTGCCATTGAACAAATTAAGCCCAGGCACCTTGAGAGGACCATTTTCTTTAATGCAGGTGGACCCCTCAGGAGTGAGGTGGGTGGGGCCTGACATGTGAAGGACTGGTAAGATTTATATGAGGTTTTCTGTCCAAACTGAACAAACTGATCAGAAGTTATATCCTTGAAGCTTCCCTTGAATTAAAACAAATTCTTTCATCTATGTGCATTGTACAATGAAAAGAAAATCACCCCCATAGCTTCAAAGGATATTTACATCCAATAATGACATTCATTTCGTTTCAAACAATATATTAATGATTCCTTAAATATTGTTTTAAAATCTTGCAATGACACCAGTCTGTCTTGTGAATGAACAAATGTAGTTTGTTTTCTGAATGCAAACCTGGCATTTGGTATTACCCTTTTATTATTCACATCAGATAAACAAAATCCCATCAGTTTTTATAACTTCTGCCTAAAATATCTCTGGCTTATCCAGCAATTGAGATAAATGAGTTTCATTCTCTTTTTTCCTGAGCTGGGTAGGTGGACATTTATAATATTGTTTTTCCTTTCAGACACAATTCATTAAAAAGGTATACCCAAGTTAGAAGGAAAATTTTTGACTCTTTCCTTTGTATCTTGACTTTGGTTTCTATTATAAGCTAAAGTACTGATTCTGTTTTTGACTATAGGAACTGAAGGTGTCTGATATTTAATATGTTTTTTTTTTTTGCCCCAACAAAGCCAGTGTTTATGGCTTTCTTGAAAGAAAAGACAACATCAGATCTCATGTGTATTTTTCAAATTAATTTTGTTCTGGTCCTTGTTAAGCTTTTCTGCTTTTCAGCAACTGTCGATATGATTTCCCTTTTTGTAGTCACATCACTTTATTTTCCTTTCTTCCCAAAGTTTGTCTTGTATACTTGGTCAGATCAAAAAGAATAGCAAAAGAAAATTACTGAATTTCTACAGGAAACAGAAGTCTAAGGTCTAGTTCATATTTAATTACATTTTTTTGTATGTGTGGGGGAAGGGACCAGTGGATTGGACCCAGGAGTGCTTTACCACTGAACCTAGGCCCCAACCTCTTTATTTTTTTGAGACAGGGTCTTGCTGAGTAGCTGAACCTGGCTTTGAACTTGCAATCCTCCTGTCTCAGCCTCCCTAGCCCCTGGGATTGCAGGTGTGAGCCATGGTGCCAGAAATGATGTTCTTATCTTCTCAGCCAGCAGTTTTATAGAACGGGAAAATCGGGCTCAGAAAAGTCATAGAAATTACTCCAACCTCACCAAATAAATCATATCAGCATTTTAAAACTATAGGTCACACTTTTTCTCCTAATAATTATATTCCTTTACAAAAGAGAATAGGGTAATGTATACAGCCTGGGTCCTTTATGACTCATCTGCCAAGGGGGAAAAAAAAATACCTCTCCAATGGAAAGACTTCCTATCAGCCTAAAATTACTCAGCCAAATATATGGCCCACTTGAGTGTTCTCTTGAGACTGCTAATCATTCGGTTCCTTGTGTGTGAAAACTGCCTTAAACCAACCTAAGTGCAGACTGAAAAATGTAATCTGCGAAAGAGCCACCATCAGGGAGAATACAGTTTCATGGATGCAGAACCCATCATGTAATATTCCAGATCACTGTTTTGTTTGACTGGATGTAGCTTTATTAAATTTTACACATAAATGAGAAGGAATGCTAAACTGTAGGAAAGAATCAGAAAAAAAAAATAGGCAGGCACAGATCAGAATAGGAAAGTTATCACAAAGTGTTAAAACTCATTCAGGCTACAAATATTGTAGGTCAAATCTTTCATTTTATTCAGGGGCAAACTGTTTCAGAGAGGTTGAACAACTGAGTATCATGAGGTCAAGTAGCAAGGTGGAAACGGAACCCAGGTGACTTGACTCCCTCCTCCTTCCTCTCACTCTGAATGCTGTTGCTTTAGAACAAACACAGACGGACTTCAGACACAAAAGAAAACCATTTGTCCTAACCTTCAGGTATTCATGATAAAGAGCCCTCCAAGGATAAAGAGAACTGAGAAATGGAATATTCAGACCTTGGTAGATTTTTAAATGTCATTTAATAGAATATCACTATTCTTCCTGTAGAAGTGCATGCACACTCTCTCTTTGAGGCCCTTTTTACCCCAAGAAATACAAATATATTTTAGCAATTGTAAACATCCTCTCTGGAAACATTTGCAATCTTTAATTATAAGAGTTCTATAGAATAATTAGCTATAAATAAACAAAATTATAATATAGTTCAAGATCTGTTTCAATTAAAAATAATTTTTCTAGATCAAGAACCAATTCATTAGTAAAAATAAGTATGATATTAATATTAGATATAAACACACAAGGACCTTAACAATCTACTCCGCACCAATTTCTATAGTAGAACTGATCTATGAATGTTATGTTTGTATGTATCAAATATTTAAAATCTAATTTGAAAAACATAATAAGTTACATGTATCTCAATAAGTAATAACTTCTCACTTTGTTTTGGTACCAGAGTTTGAACTCAGAGGCACTTAACCACTGAGCCAAATCCCCAGCCCTATTTTGTTTTTTATTTAGAGACAAGGTCTCACTGAGTTGCTTAATGTCTCACAATTGCTGAGGCTGACTTTAAACTAGTGATCTTCCTGTCTCAGCCTCCTGAGCCTCTGGGATTATAGGCATGTGCCACCATGCCTGGGCATAATTTCTTACTTTTAAAAAATATAGTTCTTCATTTTAATTGACACACAAGTAATGTACATATTTATGGGGTGTAGTGTGAACTTTCAATACATGAAAACACCGTGTCATTGTCAGTTCAGGATAATTGACATTTGTCATCTTAGACACTTAATATTTCTTTGTGTATTTTTAGTTTTTAAATAGCATTTGTAAGTTTTTGATTTACAACTCACGCTATTCAGAACATGTGTAGTGTGTTGCTTAATTGTTTTTGGCATTTTCTTAGTGAGCCGAGCAGTCAAACAATAATTTTGAATATATAATATGTACTTAGCACGGTTAGAGATGCCATAGATAAAATTAATGTACAATGTGATCAAAATTCCTGTACTCAAAGTGTTTATATATTTATGTGTGTGTACTATACAGGTAGGGGGTTGGTAAAGTGAGAAAAAAAAAAGATAGTAGAATCCAAATAAGAAAGTATCCTCTGCAAACACAAGTTCTATGTGGATGCCAAGTGAACATATTTACACACATGTAAATGTGTGTATATACATGTATGTATCTATGCATGAATACATCACTACCAAAATAAGGCATTTGTTACAGCATTTTATTTGCTTTCAAAACATTTGAAATATCACCAGGTAGGAGTCCTTAATTCTTATCTTTCTGAAAAGATGTCAGTCAGGAGACACAAAGCAAGTGTAGTAAACAAGCACAATAGGTTTACTTAAATAGAAACACAAGAAATTGTACTCCAGAGAACTTGGATTTGTTTATCCCAAGTGAGGGAGGAACCCCTGAATTCTGCATTGTAGAATTTTATGACCTGATTGGAGTCCTCCCACCCAATGAATTATTCATTTGGGGAGGTGTAGTCATGTCCTGCCTAAGTTTAGTATGGCTGTGCAAATTTCACCATGTTGTCAATGTTCCAGGACAGACTGTACCTCGTTTCTCCAGACAGACAGGGAGCTGCAAGAAGGCAGTCCTCGAGAGTGAGATAGATACAAACCAGAATTTCCTTTCCCCATCTCCCTTCTCGTGTTTTTCTGCTACCTATTGTAACAGAAAGGCTGAAGAAATACACATCTGTAAATACTGCTATTAAATTTTCTGATCTACTGATACTTTTTTAGGAAACCACAGGTGATGATTTCAGCAGCCTGTATCACCAAATCAGGTAATTCAGGGGTAAAAAAAAATCATGCAGAATCTCACATCTGCTGAGACTCATCCATCTGCCTGCTGCAGCCAGAATATGAATGCAAATCTTATTTTTCTTCTTCCTTTCAAATTTCCTGACTCCAGGCAGCAATTACCAGGGTAGGGGAGGGAAGACACATTCATAATCAACTGAAGGAGATATATATGTCCATCTGATTATTTCAGCATCCTCTGCAGTATGTCCCTTTACATGTTCCTAGTTCCATGAGATACAAAACAATAGTAGAGAGACTCCTTTGTCACCAATTCTCCAGTCATATTTTCTTTCCCAAACTCTATCCTTTAGGCAAATGGTCAACCACAGCACATTGATTGGTACAGGTCCAGATCTCTTGTCATTTTTTATTCCATAAAAACCAAAATTGGATACTATATAGAATGCTTAATTTTTACCCAGTAGACATTTTTTAGTACTATCCATAAAAGCTACTTCTAGGGTTGGGGACGTGGCTCAAGCGGTAGCGCGCTCACCTAGCATGCATGTGGCCCGGGTTCGATCCTCAGCACCACATACCAACAAAAGATGTTGTGTCCGCCAAGAACTAAAAAAAAAAAAATAAAGAAATATTAAAAACTCTCTCTCTCTCTCTCTCTCTCTCTCTCTCTCTCTCTCTCTCTCTCTAAAAGAAAAAGCTACTTCTAAATCAGAATACTTTTCTGCAGCATTTTATCTGCAAGTGATATCAGTGTTTTTGTTGAACTGTCTATAATAGCAACTGGATATTTTCTTCCTTGAAAAGAAAGAGAGGTAGACTGGATCCAATGAATCCCTAGTAGAACCAAGATTATGGATCTTTTGCTGTATGAAATAAAAAAGCTTTAAAATCATCCTGCTACCTACTCTCAGCAGATATGGCAGACAGGGAAAGCAGATGTTGATGAGAATACTGAGTGGAGACATACATGTGTCAGGACTAGCATATGTTCTTAACTCTACATTCTACTGCGACTACCTTGAGTTGCAAGGAAGGCTGGGAACAGTAGGAAAACATTGGGCTCAATAAGAAAAGGAAATTATGTTGATAACTAAGTCAATATTCCACTTTCCAGGTACCAATAAATATAAAACTCTGTCTCCCAGAACTGAATAATTCAATGTCTCCCTAAGGAATCACTAAACCCAGTAGAGAGCATTGGCTATATACTTCATGCAATTCTGAGTATCCACGTGGTACAGAGTCCTTCTCCTCCCAGGTTTTTCTGTGTCGTCTCATGATAATGACCAATGCAGAATAAAACAAAGAAGACATAAAACCTCAAAAATGGCCCTTTAACCTGTAATTAATAAATGAATAAGTATAGTTTTTAAAATTTTGTTCAAAAAATAAACCAAACCAAAAATTATATAACTTCAATTTTAAATAAATGTGATAAAAATAAACTGGAGTCTTTGAGATTCACTTAAAATGGAGGTCATCAAAAAAGTCATAGCTTTAATTCATGTTTATATAAGTAAATGAAGAAAATGACAACTATAAAAGTCAAGATATTTAAAAATCAGCAGTATAAGATAAAAGCACATTAGATACTAATAAGAAACTAAGCAATATAGAAATAAACATATTACACTCATGTGATCTCAAAATAGACAAATCATTAATTCTTAACAAGCTCTATAATATTATATAAAATGAAAAATTATGAGCAAATGGAACTCCTGTGTATTTTAAAAATGATCATGATCTGTTTTGCACATGTTACAAGTAAATCTCCAAATCAGAACAATCTGCATCATTTGTCTAAGAAATTTCACCATGTTGAAATTTAGCCTTAGTTATAGAAAGCTTAAGCATATAAATTTCTGTAAAAAACAATTATGAAGGAATAACTGCATGTTGAAATAAATGAAACCATCTGTAGTTGCATATCATAAGACTTTGAATGTGGAAAATAAAAAATAACTGTTGAAAATATTATACAGTACAGATGTTCATTAAGGCAGAAAGTACATAAAATTAATGAATCAAAATAAATGTTCTTTTTTTATGCGACCAATAGTAAATTATACAATACAGTAGAAGATAAATTACTGGCAATAATAAAAATAAAAAAAAATATTTACTGATAAAGCCAATTTGAATCATACAAAAACCAAAATTTCAAAACTTAAAAATATAACTTGACCTAGCTTAACCTTTAGAAATAAAATTTAGAAGAGTAAATAGTAAGAAATTGATTAGTGATAAAATGTATCCTATAACTTAGAAAATAAACCTAGGGAGAAAACAAACAATGTATTTGTAGCAAAATAGGTGTATTACCTCTATAAGTATCATGACCATATCATTAAACATCTAATTGGAAAACTTAGTTTAATAATCATGTTGAAATGATGAGAGGGTCTGACATTTTAAAGAGAAGAAAGTCAAGCTGGCATCATACTCCTTGATGATGCTGGAACTCCATCAAATGAACAAGAGATGGTATGAATCTGGGATTTAATAGAGAAGAAAAAAATACCTTTGCATGAAGTATCTCCTGAAAAATCATCATTAAAACAGAGGAGATTGAGTAATATCATTCTCCTGTGTCATCCTTAATGAAACTATCAAAGGGCAAATTTGCAGTAATTCAAATATGACTGGGATTGCCAAGGGGGTGATTTAGTGGTACAGTACTTGCCTATCATGGATGAGGCCCTGGATTCAACCCCAGTATGAGGGTGAAGATAGAAAGAGAGGAGAAAAAAAAATAAGAAAAGAAAAGGAAAGACAGGACGAAGAAAAGGAAGTGTGGAAGGAGAGGGGTGGAATGGAATAAAATGACAGGAAAAACTTTAGTAAGTATACTGGGAAAGGTCATAAACTATGAATGCATTCATATGCAAATCTAAGTGTTCAAAAAACATAATCATGATTCTGGTGCTTATCTATAATGGATAGTATGCCATAAAATAAAAAGATAATATTTCTCATGAAGTATGAAGAGAGAAGAGGAAGAAAAAAACAGAAAGTAGGATAGCTTAGAAATCACTTCATCTATAACTGAGCCAGTTCCAATGTTTCAAGGGCTCCTAGCTGATGGTTTCCAGGAACAACTTCCCCCTTCAGTCTTATTTGCATCAAAAACGAGTCTTTTTAAAACATATTTTCACTTGTAGGTAAAATTGTGCATATTAATGGAAAAACTTGTAATGTCTTGATAAGTGTATACAATGTTTAAATTGGGTTAAGGGTATCTGTTTCCTCAAACACATCATTGCTTTCTTTCTTTTTTGGCATGGAGGACACCAGTGATTGACCTTGGGGGCACTCAACCACTAAGCCACATTTCCAGTTCTACTTTGTATTTTATTTAGAGACAGGGTCTCACTGAGTTGCTTATTGCTTCACTTTTGGTGTGGCTGGCTTGAACTCAGGATCCTCCTGCCTCCGCCTCCCCAGCTGCTGGGATTAGAGGTGTGGTTCCTGGCCACATAATTTCTTTTTGGTGATATATTTCAAAACCATTTCTTGTGGCCATTTGAAATATACAGTATGTTATTGTCATCTATAGTGACCCCACAGTGGAATGCACACCACAACTGCTTACTCCCATTCATATAGCTTAGCACCGGTAGATTAACTTTCCTGCATGTCCTATCCTATTCTCTATGGAAGATAATTTCCTATTTTCAAGTTATGTGACAACAACATTTTCAGATTCAGCATACAAGAAGATGAGTCTTAGACCCCATCTGGTGTTCAAGCAATTTTTTTTTTTTTTGGTGGCATTCTTACAAGATCTATTGTGGGAGCAGATGGATGGCATGGGCCAGATGCAGCCAGGGGGTCAGATGACCAACTGTGCAGACAGTTGGTCTGGCCTGGTTTCCATCTGTATAGTTATTCCAAGTTTGGAGAAATACTTCCCCTATGATGTCCAGGTCAGTTAATAAATGTTCCCCATCCCTAAGGGAATTTAAATTTTTTTCTGTATTATTATTATTATTATTATTATTATTAGGACTGAACTCAGGGGTGTTCTACCATTCAGCTTCATCCTCAGTCCTTTTTTATTTAGAGAGAGGGTCTACCTAAATTTCCAAGCCTGGCCTTGAACTTGTAATCGTCTTGCCTCAGCCTCCTGAGATAGTGGGATTTTAGGCATGGAACCAATGCATCCAGCTGAATATCAGTTATTCTTATAAGGCTAAGCATTTTTTTAAAAAAAAATTATTTTAAGATTCATGAAAATTACATGTGCTGAGTTGATCTTCTTTACAAAGTAACCAGAATTTTAAGTCCTGTTTATACTGAGACCCATAATCTCAAGGCCAGTGTTAGGAATTTCCAGGCTAGGTTACAGCATACAGCAAAAAGGCGCATAGAATAGGTTCTGTGACATGCTCCTATGGGTCTTATAATTACTAATAATATAGTCATGATATGTGTCCTGTAATATACTAAAGACTGAAGATAAAAGCTGTTTTAAGACGTAATGGGTAAAATAAAAAAAAAAAAGTACGCTTGTTGATCCCTGACTTAAAATGATTCCACTTACTATTTTATAAGTTTATAATACTGCAAAAATTATACCGTACTTTGAGATTTGAGTTTTGGACATCTGTCAGACTATTTATATTCCATACAATACTGCCCCTTGATCCGTGGCAGCAGCAAGTGGCAGTTCCATGAGGTACAACTATACCCGGTGTGAGCAACCCTCGCGATCCATAGAGCACCATGCTGCATCCTACAGGTCAGCTCTATTACACACTTATGAGATTTTCAACTTAAAATTGCTTTATTGGAATGTAACTGGTGGAGGAGCAGGCTAGGAAATATTTTGGACAATCAATAAGTACAGAGATGAAAGATAAGATAAATAATGATTATATTTTTAAAAATTGGAGGGGTATCAAAAATGTAAAAACTGTTTAAAATGCTAACTACCCTGATTTGACTATTATGTGCTCTATACATGTGAATTCTCACACTGTAGTATAAAATAAATATAATTAATAATAATTTTTTAAAACATAAAAATGATGCCAGAAAAAATAAAGAGATATAAGGGCATAAAATTATTTATATTTAGATTTATGGTAAGAAAAGTATAAACTCTTAATAGAGAAGGAACTAGTTATAAAGGGAAAATTTTTGCTATTAAAAACGCAAAATGACATGACTGATAATACAGAAAGGATTCAAGAAAACACGATATTGTTTAATAATTGACAGAGTACTCTGTTTAATAAATGAATAATGCTAAGTAAAAACCATAGAAAGCAGAGATGGAGGAGTGCCCTCAAGAACTTGAAGATACCCAGGGGTGCTGGCAAAGAAACAGCAACACTCAGAGGATGCAAAGTTATTACTGAAAAGGGAGATTTTGCTTTGAGCCATCAAATATTTTTGGGGAATTGTATAGCAATGTAGATGAGGGTTTCAAAGTCATTCAAAATTTAATATTACCCCAAATATGATGAAATTTATTTCAATGAGTTGATATGATAGATTGATAGATCCATAAAAGAATTCTGGATAATGGGGGGTGGAGAGAGAGAGAGAGGGGGGGGGAAGGGAGGGAGAGAGAAACAATCTATTTGTATTACAATAACAAATTTCCTAAGACTTGGTAATTTGTTAAGAGGACTTTCTGTTTCACATGTGTCTGGGAAGTCCCAGATCAAGTATCAAGTTGATAGTGAAAGTAGGATTCTCCTTAGTGAGAAATCGTCCTCACATGGTGGAAGGTGGAAGGGCAAGGTAACCTGAACAGTGTGTGAAACCTTATTTTTAAGAACCTTAATCTCCTTCATAAGGGAGGTGCTTCTGTAGTAGAATCCACTATTAAAGGCCCCACCTCTTGATGTTATTACTTTGGTAACACCTGAGTTCTGTGTATGGGGGGGAGCATATTAGGAGAGAGAGAGAGATGATAGATTAATCTATAAAATTATATTTCTCTAGATATATTTATTTATGTCTTATAATAAGGTGGCTATTGGTTTCTCATTTAAAGACTACTGTTTCAAAATGGAATCCTGAATTACATTATCTTTATATCTGTGAAGTGTCCATGCACTTTAGAACCTCATTTTCCTTCCTCTATTAAGATAGCAATAATACCAGTAAGAATGGGAATTACCTCAGTGCATGTAAGTACTCATATGTGGACAAATAAAATCATTGCTCAAAAATGTTTGACGCGTAGTTGGTGTTCAATATTTGGTTGTGAATTAAAGTGCCTATGATTTAATGTTCCATAGCACTGAAGACAAAGTGTTGTTTTAACATTATTTCAGCTTCTTTCACTTACAACAGCACTCATTTCCCTGGCCAGCATTCTACATTCTAAGGCATTCTGCAACTTACTGGCAACTGACCAAATGGGAAGTATAATTCATGAATAATACAATTGTCCTTTACAGATTAACCCTATGGAAAGTAGAAAATGTCATACAGTGTCCTGTTTTTTTTTTTTTCCTTCACATTTCTCATCAAAAGCATTGCTTATTTTCAGTGTGTTTAACCAGGTGTGGAAATATGAGTAATTATTTTAGCAGCTTTGGCCTTGCTTCATCATTCTGTCACTTTTTCTGTTCCAATCATCTGACTTAGTGGCAGCTGTCATGTTAGAGTTGCTGAATGGCTCCCCATCATGAAGTGCCATCTTAGAATCTCAAGCAGAAATGCTGTCAGCCGAGTTGATTATGAAAAATTTACAGTTTTGACAAGATACAAACAGCATGACTTGTCCAAAGGAAACATATGTCCTACTACCTCAGAAAATCTACTGGCCAAATGGCAGCCCATAAAAAAAAATAACTCGTGTAACCCTACCTTATTAATAATGAAACAAAAGGAATGGAACATTAAGTCGAATTTTATCTACAATGTTAATTTATTCTACAATATCTGGAAAGAGCAATGCAATGGTACTGTTTAATGTTGGAAAGGTATGGTGAAACTGAAGCTGTCATTAGGCTGCTGTTGGAACTCATAAACTCATTCTAACAAACAGTTTAGCAATATGTACCAATATGTATTGACAGGCTGTTATATATTCATGTCTACAATCCTGGCGAATGTATTGCATGAATGCAAAATAACAACAGATGAGTTAAATAGGATATTAGACCATACAGAATTTTATAAATTGTGAGTCAAAGGTGGAGCAATAGAAATTGTCCAAATTGATTTATATATTATAGCTTGAAAATTTTAAATGAACCTTGTCAACATGTGGGAAGCTCCACCAACATTTCTAAATGAAATGTTCATTCCACAGTAGATAAAGACTGGGGTAGAGGATGAGATTTTTTGAAATATTGGGTGATAATTTTATAAATTCATGAAAATACTAAATCCACAGATCTAAAAAATTGCATCATATTCTAATAAGTGTAATATAGGAAAAAAACACTGAGAGATACAAAATAGTTAAGATACTAAAATACAAAGGTAAATGTACAATTTTTAAATCAGCCAGAGCAAAATGACATTCTGCATGTATGGAAATAACGATAAATTATTAGCTAAATTTTCATCAGATAGCAAGCAAAAAAATACCACATATTTACAAATGATAAAATTGAACAGATTATAAAAATTCCAGTGAATTATTCCCTTCTCTTTATATACTCCATCTGGTTCTTCCCTTCTACACTAACCAAGCAATATCTTGTGATTTGCCTTAACCAAACTTTATAAGCAAATGTACTATATACAAAGGCTTGTAAAAGTACTTGTACTTGTAGCTTTACCCTCATGTTATTCTTCAAATACTGACACTTGCTAATGTCTAGCACAGCTCTCTAGATGATAAATTATATGCATGAAGAAAAAGATAGCCCATTAGACACTTTGTCATTGCAAATTAGAAAATATACTGAGCCACTAGCTGACTTAAGATAGATTCAAAGATCTAGTAAGTTAACACATAGAATCACAGGCTATATAGAGAAACTATAGAATCATCAGCTAAACTGTAACTGGTCAGCGTGCTTGTGGCTATAAAAGCACTGAAAAAGTATTATCAAAGTTTGGAAAAACAAAGGCAAGCACAGCATTAGCAGAGGATGAAAATTTCAGGAAGAAACTGATATAGTGTGGTGGAAGTACATACATTATCACTGCAAAGTTCAGCACTACTATGTTAACATGTAAAAACATCAAAATTTCTACCCTCAGAGAATTTTTGTATATAGGATTTATACTTCATGTATTTATAAATTATTTTAAAATAATTTTCACATAGAACATTGAAAATTTGAGTCAGGACTTTCTGGATTGGAAACTAAAATGGCTTCTCACCTCTAGTCTTCTCAAACAGCCTGGTTCGTGGCTTAGAAATTTGAAAGTCCAGTAGCATTTTTAAAATGTAAATATCTCTGTAATACTGACTATGAAATATGGGGCTTATATTTATCAACTAATAGTTTACACCATTTGACAAAAAAAACTCTTCTGTACTTCTCTTTGAGACAAGATATCTTGATATTAGAAGATGGCAGGCTGATGTGGGACTTCTCATAATATTTTTAGAAAAAAAATAATTCTGGGGGGGGCATTGAGTCTCTGCCAGGTATAACCTTAAATATTGAGAGTCCTTAAGAAAAAGTCTTATGTCTACATTCTTTATTTAATCTTTGGTATTAGGTTAATTTTTGACACTCTTATACCAAGTCCTGGTGTTGACTTTTTAACATTTGGTAATTTGGGATATTTATTTCTTAATACCTTTGCTGCTTTAGAGGAGAAAAGAATTTAGAAACCAGTACATACATGTTGAATGTACTCTTGCTGTTAGGGTGTCATTTCTTTAGAATCATGACAGTAGTACTATAATCCAGTTTGTATTTCATGAAAAGTACATTGTAATTGCTATCATGGGCATACACAATATACAAAGTATTTAAATGATTTTAAAATAATTATAACCAAAAAAAGTGTTGGTGATTTTTGTTTTCCTTTTCATGATGAGTTCTACGTTTCTGCCATGTTCACCTCCACAAGGAAAATAGCTTCTATGAACCTAATGCTCCTCAGTCTAGAATAATCTTTTTAAAATATTGTGGCATTAAAATGAGTAAAAAAATGATATAGACTTAAAAGTATCCAGGAATACATGAGGGTCAACTAAAATATTCATCTAGAAATCAAAATATCAGGAAGGAATTTCTGCAAGAGTATAGAATTTTCTTGAGTAACTAAAAATAAAATGGTCTTTTAATTTAATTAAAAAAATTTTTAGATATACATGACAGTAGAATATATTCTGACATATTATACATACATGGAGTATAACTTCCCATTCTTGTGGTTGTACATGCTGTGCAGTTTCACTTCTCATATATTCATACATGAACATAGGAAAGTTATGTCTGATTCATTCTACTGTCTTTCCTATTCCCAAAGCTCCTTCCCTTCATTCCGCTTTGCTTAATCCAATGAACTTTCATGCTGCTTACTGACCTAGTTATCCCACTCCTTGATATATACCCCAAAGACTTAAAATCTGTGTATTATAGTGATGCAGCTGCACCAATGTTTATAGAAGCTCAATCCACAATAGCCAAGCTATGGCACCAAC